>NC_059367.1:29842703-30142703 GCF_019703515.2 Myxocyprinus asiaticus
AGCAAAGAGCTTCTTTAGCATCACATTTCCAGCTGCAAGTGAGTAGATATTGATTAAGCATAAAAAAGTTAGCATAAAAAAACCTAATGAAGTAGTGGTCCTGAAGTATTTAATGCTGCACGTATGCATGTCTTTGTGCTTGCTTTGGATAGCTTTATAGACCTGCTTTTGTATCATTGCATTGTACATTGTAATCTAAAGTATCTAGAGCATTTAATCCAAAGCACTTCACTCAGAACATTCAAGAAAATAAATATTTCTTCAATAGTATGCAGTTAAAAAGAAAACCTAAGCTAGTAATATAAGCAGTTATTTTGTATCAAAACTTGATTGCTTGATTATGATCTAAGAACTTCTGAATTAAATTTATGTTTTCATTTTTTACCCATATCTGCTGTCCTTCCACAAGTGTTTCGCACCACAGATGCACCAGCGTTTTACCTCTTGAACCAACCACCATCTGCGCAGAATCACACTTTGTTCTTAGCGATTCGTATGTTCACTTACATTCTAGAAATCATTCTCTGCTCAAAATACTTCACATAACCTCAGTACAGACATTTTGCAGTTAATGTTTGAGTGTTAGTGTTTCAAGTACTGTACTGTAAGATCCACAGTCTTCTGAAATAGCACTTGTGTGGTGAAGATGTTAAGTCTTATAAAAGCATGAGTTTGTAAGCATGGGAAGAAACACTGATTAATTTGATTATTTGTTCTTTTTTTTTTTCAGAGTGGATCAATTATGTGCAATATTGCATCTGTGCTGTTTTGCTGATTGTGTTTTTGTATCATTGTCTTTATAAATGCTCCAAAAGATGCAGACAAACCTATGAAATAGGTAAAAGAAAAGATATAAAATTTTGCCCATACACACACACACACACACACACACACACACACATACACACATAAACACACAATTTTTACCTTCCATCTTAGTTAATGCAAAGAATAGTAATTGCTCTTTTTCAACATTTTGAATCCAGATAGTGGCACAGAAAACACAATGGTAAGATGGAAAAAGAGTCTTTAATGATACTCATACTGTATAAACTAGAAGCTTTAAGGAATTGAAGGATTAATTGCATGTTACTTTATTCAAATCTGTTACTGTCAACTGATACTCAGCTCTCGTTTTTAGGCTGGGCATGACTCATCTTCAGCACCCCTCCAAGAAAATGACAATATCAGGATGAGCTCCATCTACCAAACTCTAGACCCCTCCACCACTGACAGACAGTCAGTCTATGAGAGTCTCCAGCAAGGGAGGACTCCGTTTTCATCCATCTATGAAAGTATTGACAGCCTCGGGACACAAAGAGTTTCAAACGCAAGCTTGGATATCACCCAATCAAATAGTTATGACCCATAAATCTGTATTTCCAAGAAAACCAAGGTATTTTTTATTTGGGTGATTTGTTAATTAGGGGGACGTTTTTGTCCCTTATAATAATTTTAAAGAAAAAAATTTCTACTTTTAAAGAATAATTTTTAATAATTTCAAACTGTTTTATTGTGTTTTTTTTTCTTCTCATTTTTAAGAGAGTTTAGAGTTTACATTTGTAATATTTTAAATTCATTTGGTATTGATGTCCACATTTCCTATATATATTGCAAATATATAACAAATATTTGCCATCCTCATTACACCTAGCATTTTAGAGAACAACTGATAGTATCTAATAGTACAGGAGAGAAACAGTTTTAAGATAAAAAATTTAATCACCCAAATTTCAAGATTCTAGAAGAGTACCTTTATTATGTGATTACCAGTGCCTCTCTGTTTTGCGGCCAGTTTCCAAAAGCCATTGTAACTTAAGTAGAACTTGAAAATGTTCGTAGAGTTCCGTGTGCTCGAAGTAATCGTAAAGTGCTAAGAGCATCGTAAGGCGACAGACTTATGCAGTCACCTGCAGGACAATCGGGAAATTACACGTAATACAATTTAAATAGCTATAGTACTTTATGATGAAATTTTAGTATCAGGATACCTGTTTATTTATTTGTTTTTTAACAGACAAGGCTATTAATTATAATAAATAAATGCATAAAATAGATAGTCTGTATAGACAACTGTATCAATTAAAATCAGAGAGGAAAGAAAAAAAAGTCAATGACCTGCCATGCATGAAAATTGTCTATATACAGTATTGACTTATCATCCTTGTCTCCTCTTTCTCTCTGACACCTAAAGGTGCTCTCAACTGCACCACGTGTTGTGTAGCACCTCACATGTTTTAACATTGCTGTCACCATTCGTTTTTGGGAGTAAAGCGCAGACCTTCGCTTCTTTAGTGAATGTCCCTAAAGTGCAGCTTCCACACATCTCCTTATCTCCTTATAATACAGGAAACATGGTGAATCTCGTTAATTTCAACTTATGCATGTCATTGGCAGGATCATACTCAAACTCACAGAGGAATCTGTGTAAACAAAATAATACAAATGAACACATGAACGAAGCAGTAATTGTTTAAAAGACATAGATTGTTCTGCACAAAAATAATTGCAAATCAATATAATCATGTAGTTAATTATGTTGAATATTTGATCAGCTTTAAATATTTCCAGCAAGATAACTTGCAAATGTCTATAAAGTTACTCTCAAATACAATGAAGTTACAATGACAAGCAGCACTACATGGTCACATTTCAGCACTTCACAGGACAGCGACTGTTTTAAGTAGCACTTAAACTGCATCCTTGCACAGTCGTGTTAAAGGAATATTCCGGGTTCAATACACGTTAAGCTCAATCGACAACATTTGTGGCATAATATTGATTACCACAAAAAAATATTTCAACTCGTCCGTCCGTTTCTTTAAAAAGAGCAAAACTCAAAGTTACACTTACAATGGAAGTAAATGGGGCAAATCTTTGGAGGGTTTGAAACATATCATTTTCAAAAAGCACTTACATTCATTCTTATGTTAACACTCATGCATTATTTAAGCTGTAAAGTTGTTTAAATCATAATTTTTACAGTCATTTTAGGGTTTTAGGGTTTGTTGACTACATCAAAATTGGCTATAAAGTTTCACAGAAAATGTTAGTAAGTAATTTTATCACACTAAAATCATGTCAACATGCATATTATTTATGTCTTATGGCTATACTTTTGAAACAATGAGTATTTTAATGTTAACGGATTGGCCCCCATTCACTTTTTTATTTTAAAGAAAAAGAGGACATATTTTTTCTGGTAATCAATATTATGCCACAAATGCTGTCGATTGAGATTAACTTGTATTGAACCCACTTTTGTGCACTTTTCGGAAACGCATGTAAAAAAATAACAAAGTTTATAAAACTGCTCGTAGAAAACATTCTTAACCGCAAAGATCAATCGCTATTGGGAAACGAGGCCCTGGTCAGTATTTGAACATTTTAATTTAGGAACAATCAATTGCTGTTTATTTTTTATTTTATTTTATTTTATTTTTTATATTTAAAATTAATTGCTATTGCTTAGCGTCTAACTGACTTGTTGTGTTAGGAAGTCCAATGCTTACCCAACTAAAAACAGAAAAATGTAATTACGGTCAAAATCCACATAATCACACATAAACATTGACTTTAAGGTTGATCAATGCAATGATCAGTTCTTTATTCCAGGATATGTGGTAAACAGACTAAATGCAATTTGAAGAAGTTTCATTTTTTTATTTCAAGCAGTCAAAAGTGCCCCTAAATAAAGAATAATCAATTTGCACTTGCAATTTAGCTAAATTTTTTGTATAATATATTGAATTCAAAATTGTAAACTAATAATAAACACATTTTAAAAACTGCCCAATGTAAGTGCAGTCTTTTAGCTTGTTGCTTCACATCAAACTCAAGATGAAGGCTCTACATTTAAGTACAGCAGTTTTAAATGAGTGAAGTGACAAAGTGCAGACAGCAGACTCAGCTCGAAGACAGAGTGTGCTTTTGATGAGCTCTGCGTTACCTGAGCGATGATAGCGAGCCATGCTGTGCCGACAATCAGACAGGAAGCTGGGTCGAGAGAAACGTCGACGCGCCTCAAAAGAGAGCGTAGCCACCATGCTACCCATTATAGCCTGCTACAAGAACCACACCAGCAACACATTCACATTTAACTGAGACCACTGAGACACACTAACTCACATTAAAGAGTAGGAACCACAGCTTTTCTAGGTAACAGTTAGGAATATCTCTGAGACACCAGATGACAACTGCAGTGTGTGTTTTTTTTCTCTCTCTCTCTCTCTCTGTGTCTGTGTGTGTGTGTGTGTGTATGTGTGTGTGTCAAAGACCACATTGAGCAGTCTGTTTGGTGACTATGGGTCAGTCACTCAGGTAGATGTACATATGACACTTTAAAGACCCAGTGCTATGATGACCTTTCACTTAAAACACAACACACTCTCTTTCCTGTGGCATCTGTTTGAAATATTTTTGTTTTTTTGTTTTCTCCCTCACCGAGATCACCCCACAGAGATGGAAATATTAATATGTCTATGAATAAATAGATGTGCTAGAGACCCCTGGGTTGAGCAAAGACAAAAGAGTTTTAAAAGAAAATGCATAGGTTATATTATTAGTGCTAGTTACATAAGTAGGTTCAGTGTAGGATACATGTGTACATACTGTATCAAGTAACTAAAAATTAAAATTTAACCACCAGTGTCACCAAATATTTTTACCATGACCGTTTCCTTCATTACTGTTTCACTTACAATATTAGTCAATTTCCAATTGGTAAATTTTAAAATGAGTACATTTTACAATATGTTTACATTTACGTTGGACTTTTTTAATGTACTATGAAAATATGATTTCCCATTATATAACCCCTATAATGCAGCTGCAAACATAGCATCTATAGAGTTGGACTGCCAATAAAAAGTGCAATACAAATACAGCTGTAGCTGCTCAGTCAGGTGAATCTTAACCTTTTCATGAGTAGGGTCTAAATTCCCCTGCAGTGCCCCCCAGAGTGAGTTATTTCTGCATGTGACACTGCACAGCCGATAGAGGGGGCGGTGTGCAGACAAATGGTTAGTTGAATTCTTGATTTCTTGTCATTTAAAAAAATAACAATAAAATACCATATATACCATGGTAAACATATGAAAAAACTGGTTATATCTACTGTACTGTATTTGTTTTATTTCTTTCACTTATATATAGTTATAAAAATAGACAAATAATAGCCTAGAAGAAGTTCAGTTTGCCTGTGCACTGTTTGAAATTTCCTACATTGTGTGTGTATGTCAAACGCATCATCACCTAATGTAAACACATGGCTGCGTGCAGTCCACAGGCTGACTGCGATTATGTGTTGACTGTGAGAATACGTGTTTCTAAACTGTTATCGTGGTGCTTCTGTGATAGTTTGGCTGTCTATTTCAAAAAACAAACTTATCATATGCTTGAAAAAACTGTTTGAGTTGCTGTTTTTTGAATGACAACCGCATGTCCATCTAATAAGGAGATGGCTGCATGCACGGGATTGACCGCACTGTGTTGACTGGGAGTAAACTTATTATTGTGGTTCTTTGGTGACCATTTGGGTGTATATGTATAAAATAAACATATCATGTGCTTGAAAAGACAGTATGATTCAGTATTTGTGCAAATATGAATGTTCAGCGCATCTCTATGTGTTGGTGCGAAAGCTGATTTTAATCTGGCAGCTTGTATCTGACATATGTGTGACACTGCTCTGCAGGGGCCAGTTATTAACTGTCACATATGTGTGATGGTACATATGAAAGGGTTAAAGCTGCACAACCGAACTTTGGGCTCTCTAGCCAGGTCAAGGCGAGTCATTTTTATTTGTATAGTGCTTTTCTTAACACACATCGTTACAAAGCAGTTTTACTGAAAATTATGCGGTAACAGAAAATTATGATGTAATATATTAAAGAACTCAGTGTGTGGTTTGATTGAAAATGATCCCTTAAAAATTATTGTCTTTAGCTAGATGTCTAGCGACATCTGTGGTTAAAACCTACGTGGCAAGAAACTTGGAAAAAACATTTTACGTGGCATTGCTCTTCTGAATCTCATGGTTTGAGATTTCCTGCTTTGCCTGTGATCACTCTGAGATCTTCACCTGCAGATCAATAATGCATTATTTTCATATTGATATTATGTTATTCATTTAAAAATGTATAACTGAAATATTACTTGTTTTGTGGAAGATAAATAACACTCTTGTTTATTTTATATGATTTTTCAAGTATTTTATCAACTACACATTTATGTTTGTATTGTTCTACACAACTACTCAATTTAACAGGTGAAACTCGTGATATGGCTGATATGAGTTCAGTTGAAGACACTTTTATGTTACAATCTACAGCCTCACTGAACAATGCAAGTGAACCTTAATACTACAACAGTAGGTCTATACACTGCAAATAAGACAGTAATATAGAAACACAGCACAAGGATACAAGAATGATGGGGATAAAATATACTTAATTAAACATGAAAATAATATGTAGAAATATGCAATATTTTAAGAGAACGGAAAAACGGTTTAACACACCTAGGTTTCTCCTGGTAGAACGCAGCTTAATGTGGCCATGTAAAGGCATAAAGCAGCATTCTGACAGATTTTTGAAGAGTGCGCATGTGCATGAACAGATTAGAGAACCAACATCATAGGATGGAGCCCAACAAGTCAACAAAGCAGAAAGAATTAAACATTTCCGGGAGTACAGAAGGAATAGCACAAACACTTTAAACTATATCCATTTATACACACCAATGTAAAAAATCAACGGTCCCTCACGTTCTCGTATATGGGCTGGTATATTGGGGGAATCCCAGAGTTTGACATAAGAGGGAAACCCCACAACTGCAGTGCAATTCCACTGTAGGTCGCAATAGAAAGTTAAGGAAAGAAAAACAGGTACAACTGTGGAAATGAAGCGAAGCAACAGGGAATAAAATAGTGAAGTCTTCCTCGGATACCATGCTTGCTATTTACACAAGTGTCATAGGGAAATTACATTGCTGTTGAGAAAGCAGCTTACAGACTGAGCCGCATGTATGCAGGAGTAAAGAGTATGCCGCTTATACAGTGCATGTAAACTGGAACGCTACTTTGTTGCAAAAAGCTGCTTTCTGGTGTCCATGTAAACATACTCAATTTAATAAAATACTCAGAAGTCATGAATATGTCAGGGTTGTATGTGTTTTGTTCCATGCCATGTTTGTTCCTGTCATGTGATCTTGTCATGTGGTCCCCTGGTCATGTGATTTCATGTTTCCCTCCATGTTCATGTGTCTTGATTTCATTGGTTTATTGTCTGGTTACCTTGTTATCAGTTCTGTCTGGTCATTGGTTAACTTGTTTGCCTTGTTACCCTTGTCCATGTATTTAAGCCTCATGTTTGCCATTGTCCATTGTCAGGTATTGTTTGTTTGTGTATGTTGGTTCAAGTCAAGTCAAGTCAAGTCTATGCCAAGTTTATAGTCAAGTCATGTTATGTCAAGTCAAGTTATAGTCAAGTCCATGTTTTGTATTTGTTCACGTTTATAATTAGGGTTTTTGGATTTCACGTTTGGAAATAAAACTGCACTTGGATTCATCACACATCATCGTCTCTATGTCTGCCTGTTGCCAGCATCCTCACAGAATACCTGACTGACCAAAATTAAGAAATCCAGCTTCTTCGTTTACGTCAGGGGAATCGTCCCCTCGTGGATTATGTCACAGAGATTTGTGGTCTTTGCTACCTTGTCGATTTTAATGAGATTGCCCACAAGGACTGTTTTCGCTTTGGACTGAATGAGCCAATCTCTTCCCTGATGCCAGGCGGTCAGAGCACCCACAGCCTGGCTCAGTATTTCGACCTTGCCCTACTAATATGTGGTTCATCGTTCACTGTGGGGGAGGTAGATGCCTCGTGTCATGGCTGCCAAGCCAGAGTCCCATGTCATGGCGCCAATCCAGAGTCCGAGTTCCACGTCATGGCCGCCAAGCCAGAGTTCCTCATCATGGTTGCTGAGCTAGCGCCTTCTTTTGCCCCTGATCGTGAGTCTGCTCCATGCAATGTCACAGCCATGCCTGAGTCTGCTCCATGCCATGTCACAGCCGCGCCTGAGTCTGCTCCATGCCATGTCACAGCCGCGCCTGAGTCTGCTCCATGCCATGTCACAGCCACGCCTGAGTCTGCTCCATGCCATGTCACAGCCAAGCTTCAGTCTGCTCCATGCAATATCTCAGGCTCACCTCTGGTCAACGAACCAACGCCCAAGCCTGCCATGGTCAACGAGCCAAAGCCCACGTCTGCCACGTCCAATGAACCAGCGTTGCAAGCCTCGTCTATCCCAGAGTCAGCGTTGGAAACCTCGTCCGTTCCAGAGCCATCACTCACTGTGGTATTTGAGTTGTAACTGGTTCCTGCCCTTGTGCCCACCCTGAGTTCTCCTGATTAGCCGGTTCCCCCCAAGCCACCGGCTCGATCATCGCCCTCTGAGATATCCCAGACATGGAGAACTTTCGAACCTCTGACTCCGCCTACACCCTCCGAGCCCTGGACTCCACCTTGGCCTGTTGATCCCTCGATATCCCTCGGCTCCACCGCGGTCCTTCAGCCTGTCGGCTTTACTGGGGTCCCTCTTCCCTCCAGTTCCTCCTTGGTCTGTCGGTCACCTGGCTCTGCCTTGGCTCTCCGATCTTCTGGCTATGCCTCGTCTCTCCGATCCTTCAGCTCCACCAGGGACCTCCTTCCCACTGGGTCTGCCTCAGTCTTCCGATCCCCGAGCTCCACCTTGCTCCTCCAAACCTCTGGCACTGCCTTGGTACGTGGCAGGCGTGAGGTGGGCCTGGACCGTGGAGCAGAGTCAGGCCTGTGACATGGCATGGAGCAGACTGAGGCTGGTCTGTGATATGGCATGGAGCAGACTGAGGATGGTCTATGACATAGCATGGAGCAGACTCAGGCGTGCCTGTGACAGGGCATGGAGCAGACTCAGGCGTGCCTGTGACATGGCGTGGAGCAGACTCAGGCGTGCCTGTGACATGGCATGGAGCAGGCCCAGGCGTGCCTGTGACATGGCATGGAGCAGGCCCAGGCATACCTGTGACATGTTGTGGAGCAGGCCGAGGCAAGCCTGTGACATGGCGTGGAGCAGGCAGAGGCGTGGCAGTGTCATGGCGTGGAGCAGGCCGAGGCGTGGCTGTGACATGGCATGGAGCAGGCCGAAGCGTGGCTGGGACATGCCATGGAGCAGACTCAGGTGTGGCTGTGACATGGTGTGGAGCAGACTCAGGCATGGCTGTGACATGGCGTGGAGAAGACACAGGTGTGGCTGTGATATGGCGTGGAGCAGACTCAGGCGTGGCTGTGACATGGCATGGAGCAGACTCAGGCATGGCTGTGACATGGCGTGGAGCAGACACAGGTGTGGCTGTGATATGGCATGGAGCAGACTCAGGCATGGCTGTGACATGGCGTGGACATGGCGTAGAGCAGACTCAGGCATGGCTGTGACATGGCGTGGAGCAGGCTGAGGTGTGGTTGTGACATGGCATGGAGCAGACTCAGATGTGGCTGTGACATGGCATGGAGCAGACTCAGGTGTGGCTCTGACATGGTGTGGAGTAGACTCAGATGTGGCTGTGACATGGCATGGAGTAGACTCAGGATCTGGGGCAGAGGGTGGCACAAGTTCTGCAACCATGACGTGGGACCCTGGCTCAGCGACCATGACGTGGGACCCTGGCTCGGCGAACAAGACGTGCGACCCTGGCTTGGCGACCATGATGTGAGGAGAATGACATTATTGGTTTAATTAAATTACAGTGATAATCTGTCTATCTATCTATCTATCTGTCTGTCTGTCTGTCTGTTCTACAAAGAGTGTTTCTCTTTATAGGTTTCAGTCTTGTCTAAATTCAGTGTATATTTGTAGCTTCAAATGACTTTGAACGTCCGATAGGGCCCTCTGTTGGACAAGAAACATTTCTGAGTAAATGCTTTTGAGAAATAACAACAGAAGAATGACATTATTGGTTTTATTAAATTACAGTAATTATCTATCTATCTATCTATCTATCTATCTATCTATCTATCTATCTTCTGTCTGTCTGTCTGTCTGTCTGTCTGTCTGTCTGTCTATCTATCTATCTATCTGTCTGTCTGTCTGTCTGTCTGTCTGTCTATCTCTCTAGCTATCTATCTATATGTCTGTCTGTCTGTTTGTCTGTTCTACAAAGAGTGTTTCTCTTTATAGGTTTCAGTCTTGTCTAAATTCAGTGTATATTTGTAGCTTTGGAAATGAGAAGAGAAAGTAAGAAGAGTTCTGTGGTGTCTTTGGGGTGGGGTATCTCATTTTACCCAAAGGTGAAAAGACACTTGGAAGCCCTTATAGTAGCAAAAAGCTTCTTTAGCATCACATTTCCAGCTGCAAGTGAGTGGATATTGATTAAGCATATAAAAGTTAGCATAAAAAAACCTAATGAAGTAGTGGTCCTGAAATATTTAATGCTGCACGTATGCATGTCTTTGTGCTTGCTTTGGATAGCTTTATAGACCTGCTTTTGTATCATTGCATTGTACATTGTAATCTAAAGTATCTAGAGCATTTAATCCAAAGCACTTCACTCAGAACATTCAAGAAAATAAATATTTCTTCAATAGTATGCAGTTAAAAAGAAAACCTAAGCTAGTAATATGAGCAATTATTTTGTTTCAAAACTTGATTGCTTGATTATGATCTAAGAACTTCTGAATTAAATTTATGTTTTCATTTTTTACCCATATCTGCTGTCCTTCCACAAGTGTTTCGCACCACAGATGCACCAGCGTTTTACCTCTTGAACCAACCACCATCTGCGCAGAATCACACTTTGTTCTTAGCGATTCGTATGTTCACTTACATTCTAGAAATCATTCTCTGCTCAAAATACTTCACATAACCTCAGTACAGACATTTTGCAGTTAATGTTTGAGTGTTAGTGTTTCAAGTACTGTACTGTAAGATCCACAGTCTTCTGAAATAGCACTTGTGTGGTGAAGATGTTAAGTCTTATAAAGGCATGAGTTTGCAAGCATGGGAAGAAACACTGATTAATTTGATTATTTGTTCTTTTTTTTTTTTTCAGAGTAGAACAATTATGTGCAATATTGCATCTGTGCTGTTTTGCTGATTGTGTTTTTGTATCATTGTCTTTATGAATGCTCCAAAAGATGCAGACAAACCTATGAAATAGGTAAAAGAAAAGATATAAAATTTTGCCCATACACACACACACACACACACACACACACATACACACATAAACACACAATTTTTACTTTCCATCTTAGTTAATGCAAAGTATAGTAATTGCTCTTTTTCAACATTTTGAATCCAGATAGTGGCACAGAAAACACAATGGTAAGATGGAAAAAGAGTCTTTAATGATACTCATACTGTATAAACTAGAAGCTTTAAGGAATTGAAGGATTAATTGCATGTTACTTTATTCAAATCTGTTACTGTCAACTGATACTCAGCTCTCGTTTTTAGGCTGGGCATGACTCATCTTCAGCACCCCTCCAAGAAAATGACAATATCAGGATGAGCTCCATCTACCAAACTCTAGACCCCTCCACCACTGACAGACAGTCAGTCTATGAGAGTCTCCAGCAAGGGAGGACTCCATTTTCATCCATCTATGAAAGTATTGACAGCCTCGGGACACAAAGAGTTTCAAACGCAAGCTTGGATATCACCCAATCAAATAGTTATGACCCATAAATCTGTATTTCCAAGAAAACCAAGGTATTTTTTATTTGGGTGATTTGTTAATTAGGGGGACGTTTTTGTCCCTTATAATAATTTTAAAGAAAAAAATTTCTACTTTTAAAGAATAATTTTTAATAATTTCAAACTGTTTTATTGTGTTTTTTTTTCTTCTCATTTTTAAGAGAGTTTAGAGTTTACATTTGTAATATTTTAAATTCATTTGGTATTGATGTCCACATTTCCTATATATATTGCAAATATATAACAAATATTTGCCATCCTCATTACACCTAGCATTTTAGAGAACAACTGATAGTATCTAATAGTACAGGAGAGAAACAGTTTTAAGATAAAAAATTTAATCACCCAAATTTCAAGATTCTAGAAGAGTACCTTTATTATGTGATTACCAGTGCCTCTCTGTTTTGCGGCCAGTTTCCAAAAGCCATTGTAACTTAAGTAGAACTTGAAAATGTTCGTAGAGTTCCGTGTGCTCGAAGTAATCGTAAAGTGCTAAGAGCATCGTAAGGCGACAGACTTATGCAGTCACCTGCAGGACAATCGGGAAATTACACGTAATACAATTTAAATAGCTATAGTACTTTATGATGAAATTTTAGTATCAGGATACCTGTTTATTTATTTGTTTTTTAACAGACAAGGCTATTAATTATAATAAATAAATGCATAAAATAGATAGTCTGTATAGACAACTGTATCAATTAAAATCAGAGAGGAAAGAAAAAAAGTCAATGACCTGCCATGCATGAAAATTGTCTATATACAGTATTGACTTATCATCCTTGTCTCCTCTTTCTCTCTGACACCTAAAGGTGCTCTCAACTGCACCACGTGTTGTGTAGCACCTCACATGTTTTAACATTGCTGTCACCATTCGTTTTTGGGAGTAAAGCGCAGACCTTCGCTTCTTTAGTGAATGTCCCTAAAGTGCAGCTTCCACACATCTCCTTATCTCCTTATAATACAGGAAACATGGTGAATCTCGTTAATTTCAACTTATGCATGTCATTGGCAGGATCATACTCAAACTCACAGAGGAATCTGTGTAAACAAAATAATACAAATGAACACATGAACGAAGCAGTAATTGTTTAAAAGACATAGATTGTTCTGCACAAAAATAATTGCAAATCAATATAATCATGTAGTTAATTATGTTGAATATTTGATCAGCTTTAAATATTTCCAGCAAGATAACTTGCAAATGTCTATAAAGTTACTCTCAAATACAATGAAGTTACAATGACAAGCAGCACTACATGGTCACATTTCAGCACTTCACAGGACAGCGACTGTTTTAAGTAGCACTTAAACTGCATCCTTGCACAGTCGTGTTAAAGGAATATTCCGGGTTCAATACAAGTTGAGCTCAATTGACAACATTTGTAGCATAATATTGATTACCACAAAAAAAAAAAACAACAACAACAAAAAAAACAAATTATAATAATATTTCAACTCGTCCGTCCTTTTCTTTAAAAAGAGCAAAACTCAAAGTTACACTTACAATGAAAGCAAATGTGGCAAAATTTTGGAGGGTTTGAAACATATCATTTTCAAAAAGCACTTACATTAATTCTTATGTTAACACTCATGCATTATTTAAGCTGTAAAGTTGTTTAAATCATCATTTTTACAGTCATTTTAGGGTTTTAGGGTTTGTTGACATTACATCAAAATTGGCTATACATTTTCACAGAAAATGTAAGTGATTTTATCACACTAAAATCATGTCAACATGCATATTATTTATGTCTTGTGGCTATACTTTTGAAACAGTGAGTATTTTAACATTAACGGATTGGCCCCCATTCACTTTTTTATTTTAAAGAAAAAGAGGACATATTTTTTGTGGTAATCAACATTATGCCACAAATGCTGTCGATTGAGCTTAACTTGTATTGAACCCACTTTTATGCACTTTTCGGAAACGCATGTAAAAAAATAACAAAGTTTATAAAATTGCTTGTAGAAAACATTCTTAACCGCAAAGATCAATCGCTATTGGGAAACGAGGCCCTGGTCAGTATTTGAACATTTTAATTTAGGAACAATCTGTGACTCCAGCCAGGTATCCTAAGCAACCAAATTGGCCCGGTTGCTAGGGAGGGTAGAGTCACATGGGGTAACCTCCTCATGGTCGCTATAATGTGGTTTGTTCTCAGTGGGGCACGTGGTGTGTTGAGCGTGGTTGCCGCGGTGGGTGGCGTGAAGCCTCCACACGTGCTATGTCTCTGTGGCAATGCGCTCAATAAGCCACGTGATAAGATGCACAGGTTGTCGGTCTCAGACGCGGAGGCAACTGGGATTTGTCCTCCACCACCCGGACTGAGGCAAATCACTACGCGACAACGAGGACTTAAAAAGCACATTGGGAACTGGGCATTCCAAATTGGGAGAAAAAGGGAAAAAAAATTTTAGGAACAATCGATTGCTGTTTATTTTTTATTTTATTTTTTATTTTTTATGTTCAAAATTAATTGCTATTGCTTAGCGTCTAACTGACTTGTTGTGTTAGGAAGTCCAAGGCTTACCCAATGTTTTCTCTTAAAAACAGAAAAATGTCATTACAGTCAAAATCCACATAATCACTCATAAACATTGACTTTAAGGTTGATCAAGGCAATGATCAGTTCTTTATTCCAGGATACGTGGTAAACAGACTAAACGCAGTTTGAAGAAGTTTATTTTTTTAATTTATTTATTTTTTTATTTCAAGCAGTCAAAAGTGCCCCTAAATAAAGAATAATCAATTTGCACTTGGAATTCAGCTATATTTTGTTTTTTGTATAATATATTGAATTCAAAATTGTAAACTAATAATAAACACATTTTAAAAACTGCCCAATGTAAGTGCTGTCTTTTAGCTTGTTGCTTCACATCAAACTCAAGATGAAGGCTCTACATTTAAGTACAGCAGTTTTAAATGAGTGAAGTGACAAAGTGCAGACAGCAGACTCAGCTGTGATGAGTGATGATAGCGAGCCATGCTGTGCTGACAATCAGACAGGAAGCTGGGTCGAGAGAAACACTGACGCACCTCAAAAGAGAGCGCAGCCATCATGCTACCCATTATAGCCTGCTACAAGAACCACACCAGCAACACATTCACATTTAACTGAGACCACTGAGACACACTAACTCACATTAAAGTGTAGGAACCGTCATGATTACTTTCGTAACCTCCATTCCCTGTTGGAGGGAATGAGACGTTGTGTCGATATAGTGACACTATGGGTCACTCTTGGGAGCCCCAAACATCTCTGCTTTTTTTTAAAAAAAGGCCAATGAGAATTGGCGAGTGGAATTTGCATGCCACTCCCCCGGACATACGGGTATAAAAGGAGCTGGTATGCAACCACTCATTCAGGTTTTGTGCTGAGGAGCCGAGATAAGGTCCCGGCCATTTCAGCGTTGTGGCAAGAGGGACGCAACGTCTCGTTCCCTCCATCTGGGAACGGAGGTTACGAAAGTAACCATGACGTTCCCTATCTGTCACTCACTCTACGTTTTGTCAATATAGTGACACTAGGGGTCCCTATACAAAATGCCACAACTATCTGAACTGTGTTACGTGAACTGGTGGAGTGTGACGGGCAGACCGCTGTGTGCCTCGTAGCCAGCACACCAGGCTGTCACGTAACCTCCCCTCGAACAGTCCTTCAGGAACAAGTTGACTGCCCAACGATAGGGACAGGCTAGCCCAGCCAAGGCCTCTTTCCTTCTCTTTTCTCCCCAAAAAGAGTGGAATTTGTTAACCGACTGGGAGCCATAAGTGTCTGCGTTGGGGGGTGTCCCTCCCAAGGGGAAGACACTGCGGAGACCACACCCCGCCCAAAAAGGGGGTGGGGGGGGTAATTTGAGTGGAATACGTCACATGGTCTTACCGAGTCTTGTCGGAAGTATGTCATGTGGAGAGGTCCCATGGTAGGTCCTATCAGAAGGGGGAGGAGTTTCTACAGAGCATGGCGACCGGGGGCAAAGGGGCCTCTGCCCAATGAAGACACAGTTTGCTGACAGGGAAACAATTTTGCAGAAGATATCACATGGGGTCACCTTTGGGGAACCAGCCCATGTGGAGCACCTACCTCAATACAGGTTCTCATTAGCGCATGTACTGGACCGGCAGCGAGTTTCTCCACAAACTCAACTGCCAGAGGGCTAAGGAGGAAAGTCATACAGGGATCACATGTTGTTGCTGCAGGAGGACGCCCTTGGCGATGAGCAGACAGGGTGCGGGGTCTTATGCCGAGCCGGGGCAGGATATGTTGTAAGGCCTCCATCTGCTTCACCGCCGAGAACTGCTGGGAAAACTCCTCGACAGCGTCACCAAACAGGCCAACCTGGGAAATGGGGGCATCAAGGAACCGTGCCTTGTCTGCCTCTTCCATCTCGACCAAGTTGAGCCAAAGTTGGCGCTCCTGGACCACCAGGGTGGACATCACCTGCCCAAGAGACCGCGCCATGACCTTCGTCGCCCAGAGAGCGAGTTCCTGCATCAATCCCGGGTCAGAACTACCCTCGTGCAGTTCTTTTAGCACCTTGGCTTGGTGTACTTGCAGGAGATCCATGGCATGCAGGGTGGAGGTGACTTGTCCAGCGGCACCGCAGGCCAGAGTCGTCAGGGACAACGTAAACCTACAGGCCCTGGATGGGAGCTTCAGGTGCCCGCGCCAGGTGGCAGCGCTCTGCGGACACAAGTGCACCGCGAGCGCTTTATCCACCTGGGGGATCACTGAATACCCCCTGGCCGCTCCACCATCGAGGGTAGTGAGAGCGGGGGAGCTGAAAGACCGGGACCGGGCAGTAAAAGGTGCCTCCCACGATCTTGTCAGCTCCACATGCACATCCGGAAAGAAAGGGACCAGGGCAGGGCTGGGTGTGGCAGTGGGTGGCGCCCTAAGCCTAGGAACCAATCGTTGAGTTGCAATGGTTCAGGGGAGAGTGGAGGGTTCCACTCTAGCCCAATGCTTGTGGCCGCACGGGAAAGCATGTCCGTCATTTCCGCATCGCCGTGAGACTGGGCGACTGTTCCCGAAGGAGGAAGCCCAGCCGAAGCCTCTGCGTCAGACTGGACAAGCCTGCTCTCCAATGCTGCACTCGATAACTCATCGTCTTCCCGAGCTCCGAACGAGAAGTTGAACTCACACTGAGACGAGCCGGCGGACTCGTGCGAGAGCCCGATCAGGGCAAGCGAGCATGCTGGGGAATGGGAGGTCCATGGGGGGATACCCGGCGGAGGTGGTCCCATTGATGTCCCCAAATCGCCCACAGTGCTAACCAACGCTGCCTCAAACCCGTAGGTTGAAGTACTGGTGCGGGGAACTACTGGGGTGGCTTGCTTTCTTACGAAAGCAAGCCACGACCGCAACGTTGCCATTGTCATATTCTTGCAATGAGGACATAACTCATCCACGAACGATGTCTCCGCGTGGGCAGTGCCCAGACACGTAAGACAGCGATCGTGGCCGTCAGAAGTGGAGAGATAACGACCGCAACCAGGAATAACACACAAACGGAAAGGCATCTTTAAAAAGATGTTCTGTGTGTGCCACTCTTTTTGTGAATTAAAATATACTCTTTTAGAATATACCCTCTTATTTTCGCTCTGCCGAAGCACCCAGGGGCGTTCTCTGCACTCCGCTGAAGCCGCTGAAATGCGCCGTAAATCCAGCAGTTTTGAGGTGCGTCTTTGGAGGGAATTGAATTCAGTGCAATGAATACAACCGCTCGGCTCCGAAGATAAAATCTGAATGAGTGGTTGCACACCAGCTCCTTTTATACCCGTATGTCCGGGGGAGTGGCATGCAAATTCCACTCGCCAATTCTCACTGGCCTTTTTTAAAAAAAAGCAGAGGTGTTTGGGGCTCCCAAGAGTGACCCCTTGTGTCACTACATCGACACAACGTCGAGTGAGTGACAGATAGGGAACACAGCTTTTCTAGGTAACAGTTAGGAATATCTCTGAGACACCAGATGACAACTGCAGTGTGTGTGTTTTTCTCTCTCTGTGTGTGTGTGTGTGTGTGTCAAAAACCACATTGAGCAGTCTGTTTGGTGACTATGGGTCAGTCACTCAGGTAGATGTACATATGACACTTTAAAGACCCAGTGCTATGATGACCTTTCACTTAAAACACAACACACTCTCTTTCCTGTGGCATCTGTTTGAAATATTTTTGTTTTTTTGTTTTCTCCCTCACCGAGATCACCCCACAGAGATGGAAATATTAATATGTGTATGAATAAACAGATGTGCTAGAGACCCCTGGGTTGAGCAAAGACAAAAGAGTTTTAAAAGAAAATGCATAGGTTATATTATTAGTGCTAGTTACATAAGTAGGTTCAATGTAGGATACATGTGTACATACTGTATCAAGTAACTAAAAATTAAAATTTAACCACCAGTGTCACCAAATATTTTTACCATGACCGTTTCCTTCATTACTGTTTCACTTACGATATTAGTCAATTTCCAATTGGTAAATTTTAAAATGAGTACATTTTACAATATGTTTACATTTACGTTGGACTTTTTTAATGTACTATGAAAATATGATTTCCCATTATATAACCCCTATAATGCAGCTGCAAACATAGCATCTATAGAGTTGGACTGCCAATAAAAAGTGCAATACAAATACAGCTGTAGCTGCTCAGTCAGGTGAATCTTAACCTTTTCATGAGTAGGGTCTAAATTCCCCTGCAGTGCCCCTCAGAGTGAGTTATTTCTGTACATGACACTGCACAGCCGATAGAGGGGGCGGTGTGCAGACAAATGGTTTGTTGAATTCTTGATTTCTTATCATTTAAAAAAAATAACAATAAAATACTGTATATACCATGGTAAACATATGAAAAAACTGGTTATATCTACTGTACTGTATTTGTTTTATTTCTTTCATTTATATATAGTTATAAAAATAGACAAATAATAGCCTAGAAGGAGTTCAGTTTGCCTGTGCACTGTTTGAAATTTCCTACATTGTGTGTGTATGTCAAACGCATCATCACCTAATGTAAACACACGGCTATGTGCAGTCCACAGGATGATTGCGATTATGTGTTGACTGTGAGTATACAAGTTTCTAAATTGCTATCGTGGTGCTTCTGTGATAGTTTGGCTGTCTATTTCAAAAAACAAACTCATCATATGCTTGAAAAAACTGTTTGAGTTGCTGTTTTTTGAATGACAACCGCATGTCCATCTAATAAGGAGATGGCTGCATGCACGGGATTGACAACACTGTGTTGACTGGGAGTAAACTTTTTATTGTGGTTCTTTGGTGACCATTTGTGTGTATGTGTATAAAATAAACGTATCATGTGCTTGAAAAGACAGTATGATTCAGTATTTGTTATAAATATGAATGATGCTTGTTCAGCGCATCTCTGTGTGTTGGTGCGAAAGCTGATCTGGCAGCTTGTATCTGACATATGTGTGACGCTGCTCTGCAGGGGCCAGTTGTTAACTGTCACATATGTGTGACGTTACATATGAAAGGGTTAAAGCTGCACTACTGAATTTTGGGCTCTCTAGCCAGGTCAAGGCAAGTCATTTTTATTTGTATAGTGCTTTTCTTAACACACATCGTTACAAAGCAGCTTTACTGAAAATTATGCAGTAACAAAAAATTATGATGTAATATTAAAGACCTCAATGTGTGGTTTGATTGAACATTATCCCTTAAAAATTATAGTCTTTAACTAGATGTCTAGCGACATCTGTGGTTAAAACCTACGTAGCAAGAAACTTGGAAAAAACATTTTACGAGGCATTGCTCTTCTGGCGGATGAATCTCATGGTTTGAGATTTCCTGCTTTGCCTGTGATCACTCTGAGATCTTCACCTGCAGATCAATAATGTACTATTTTCATGTTGATATTATGTTATTCATTTAAAAATTTATAACTGAAATATTACTTGCTTTGTGAAAGATAAATAACACTCTTGTTTATTTTATATGATTTTTCAAGTATTTTATCAACTACACATTTATGTTTGTATTGTTCTACACACATCAATTTAACAGGTGAAACTCGTGATATGGCTGATATGAGTTCAGTTGACGACACTTTTATATTACAATCTACAGCCTCAGTGAACAATGCAAGTGAACCTTAATACTACAACAGTAGGTCTATACGCTGCAAATAAGACTGTAATATAGAAACACAGCACAAGGATACAAGAATGATGGGGATAAAATATACTTAATTAAACATGAAAATATTATGTAGAAATATGCATTGGGGGAATCCCAGAGTTTGACATAAGAGGGAAACCCCACTATTGCAGTGCAATTCCACTGTAGGTCACGATAGAAAGTTAAGGAAAGAAAAACAGGTACAACTGTGGAAATGAAGCAAAGCAGCAGGAAATAAAATAGTGAAGTCTTCGTCGGGTACCATGCTTGCTATTTACACAAGTGTCATAGGGAAATTACGTTGCTGTGGAGAAAGCAGCTTACAGACTGAGGGTACGTTTACACGACAACGATGTACTGAAAACGGAAAAGTTTTTCCTTTGCATTTTTGAAAAGTTTCGCATACAGACAACAGCGTTTTGTTTTGAAGTACTCGTGCACATGCCTATAGACTGAACTCTCAAGATTATTCAATAAACTGTTGATGTTGACTGGTTTTGGATATCAGACAGAACTTTGATATATGGATATCTTCTGACAGAGAGAGAGGTCTTGTGTACACTGGATCTAACATGTATTTTCACTGCCTCATGTTTTCATATTCTAAGCATATCACTGAATACAGTACATGGCATCACATCTCTGTCTATAGGCTATATACATAAGAAGTGGGTGAATGAATTGCAGGGTAAAGGTACATCAAATAAAATTAAGTAAATAAATAATTAACATCTAAAATACAAATATATTTTTCCCATCTGAATCCATACATTAATTTCAAGATTTTCAAATTGCAGGTTCTGCCTACTGTACAAAGTTCACACTCCATACAAAACACTCCAAATGAATAAATTGTTGATTATTGTTATTTGCACAGACACCAGTATTCATATTGATAATTATACATCTTAAATTGATGCCTATCAATCCATAATTATTTATATAACACGTAATGTTGCGCATGACGTCATCGTTTTCACAAATTCGCATTTTTGTATGTTTACACGGAGACGATAACGGCATCATTTTCAAAAACTTGCACTTTGAAACCCATTATCAAAAGTTCAAATGCTATTGTCGTGTAAACGAACAGCCAAAACGCATAAAAGGTTTTCCGTGTGATTTCATGTTTCCCTCCATGTTCATGTGTCTTGTTTTCATTAGTTACCTTGTTATCAGTTCTGTCTTGTCATTAGTTAACTTGTTTGTCTTGTTACCCTTGTCTATGTATTTAAGCCTCATGTTTATAGTCAAGTCATGTTATGTCAAGTCAAGTTATAGTCAAGTCCATGTTTTGTATTTGTTCACGTTTATAGTTAGGGTTTTTGGATTTCATGTTTGGAAATAAAACTGCACTTGGGTTCATCACACATCATCATCTCTTCGTCTGCCTGTTGCCAGCATCGTTACAGAATACCTGACCGACCAAAATGAACCCAGTAATCCAGCTTCTTAATTTAAGTCAGGGGAATCATCCCCTGGAGGATTATGTCACGGAGTTTTGTGGTCTTTGCTATCTTGTCGATTTTAATGAGATTGCCCTCAAGGACTGTTTTCACTTTGGACTGAATGAGCCAATCTCTTTCCTGATGCCAGGCAGTCAGAGTACCCATAGCCTGGCTCAGTATATCGACCTTGCCCTACTAATATGTGGTTCATCGTTCACTGTGGGGGAGGTGTAGACATCAAGCCAGAGTCCCACATCATGGCCACCAAGCCAGAGTCCCACGTCATGGCTGCCAAGCCAGAGTCCCACATCATGTTTGCTGAGCTAGCTCCATCTTTTGCCCCGGATCCTGAGTCTGCTCCATGCCATGTCACAGCCACGCCTGAGTCTGCTTCATGCCATGTCACATCTGCACCTGAGTCTGCTCCATGCCATGTCACATCTGCACCTGAGTCTGCTCCATGCCATGTCACAGCCGCGCCTGAGTCTGCTCCATGCCATGTCACAGCCGTGCCTGAGTCTGCTCCATGCCATGTCACAGCCCTGGCTCCGCCTTGGCTCTCCGATCCTCTGGCTACACCTCGTCTCTCCGATCCTTCAGCTCCACCGGGCACCTCCTTCCCAACGGCTCTGCCTTGGTCCTCAGCCCCACTGGCTCTGCCTCAGTCTTCCGATCCCCCAGCTCCGACTTGCTCCTCCAAACCTCTGCTGCTGCCTTGGTCCTCCCTGCCTCCGGCTCCACCCTGGTGCTTTGAGTCTTTGGCTACTCTCCAGATATCCAGTTCTCCATGGTTTCACCCCTCAAGCCTCTCATGGCTCCGCCATCCATGGCTCAACCCCTCAAGCCTCTCATGGCTCCACCCCCCACGGCTCCGCCCTGGTCTCATGCTCCATGCCAAGTTTTCACCAGACCATGCCCCTCACCTTGTTTCACCATGTTTCCATGTCCTGCCACGTAACCATTTCAAGTTGTTCATGTTTATAGTTAGGGTTTTTGGATTTCACGTTTGGAAATAAAACTGCACTTGGGTTAATCACACATCATCGTCTCTTCGTCTGCCTGTTATCAGCATTGTTACAGAATATTAGTAAACATGTTACTGTATCTTCACCAGAAAACGTAGCCTATTAAATGCATCGTGATCAGTAAACACAATATCCCCCAAATAATGTTTGATTCATTAAGGCATGGCAACCGAAATAACCTTCAACAATCCTACCAGAAAACATATCCAAGCATTATAGCAAGTAAACAACTTCATCAAACAGATAACTGAACCACCAAAGCTTCCAAAGCCAACACGAGCGAGACTTCTTTTTTGAGCTTCCGGACATGATGTAAACATGCAAGAACGGATGACATAAGCCTGCAATTTCATGCCAAATCCAACCCGACAGCTCTAAATAATTTTCTTTTATTGTAGGCTTACCATAGTGAATTGGGGTAATACAAGGACAGGGTTTTGAACACTGATGTTTTATGTAATCAATCATAATCAACCCAAAAAATCTAACATAGTGCAGCTTTAAAGGAACTCTTTGAAATTTAACAGTGGAGTTTGCTGTTCTGATAGTGATCATGAGCTAAGCTTGCTTCACCATTCACAGGCAGGAAAAAAGATATTTCTAGATTTGAAGGCCACAAGACTGCAAATACACATTGAGAGCGCCATTTTGAACAGGGGCAGGTTTGAGTTAGGATCAATTAAAGATGTTAGCAACTTTGCTATTAAAAAATAAAACAATGACATTGTCAATTTCCAATGCCGTTGAATATTAGGCCTATGCAGTTCATGGTAATATTTAATATAGGATCTTAAGGACTTTTTACAAATGTAATGCTATGTTGGGTTGCCACTTGAACTTGATGTCCAATCTAAAATTTGGGTCCTGAAGCAAAACCAGATGAGAACCACTGGTTTAGAGGTTACCAGGCTAATGAGCACTCATGAGAAAGAATTCATTCATTTCTGCCAAAGTTTGCAAAGTTCATGGAATTGAATCTTTGAAAGTTATAAAAGCATTGTTTGAAGCACATTACTGAGGTGATTATTTGTGCGAACAACCACTTTGTTGCATGCCATATCACAGTAAATACAATACAATAAAATAAAACAAATAAAATTAATAAACTGTTTCGACCATACTCTTCTGTGTGCTAACAAATTTAAATTAGAATACTAGCACCAGTGCCAACACCTGAAACAAGCATCAATGTAATGATGATACTTTCCCATGTGAAGCGATTGGCTAGCGCATCAATGACACACTGTGATGCATTAAAAACAGTCTCAAGTCTCTCTCCTCATTGTGACCTCATTGGCTGACCTGGCTGAAGGCCACTGAAATGTGAGAGGACAGATCAAATTGTTCTGACTATTTAAGGGACATATAAATGCTTAGCAGACTTATGATCATATTATGCTGCATAACCTGCACCGTCCCTCTTGACACTGTGATTTCCTTTCCTGTCCCCTCAACCTAAAATTAATCTGTCGACCTGGAAGCTGTCAAGAGAATACTGTTTATCAAGCAGATACTTGCAGATAAACACCATTTAACAGTATTTTGTGTACATATCAGTGTAAAACAGCTTGTAACACGTCCAACACCTTCAAACAGATCCAGAAAACCTTTCGACATTGTCCATGACTCTGGTACCTTTGGAGTAAAATGTTATAGTACAATGTTGAGATGAAACTAGTACCTCTTTATGTCAATGGAGAAGCCTTTAAAAAGCCTTTTTCGTTTTCATGCTATTTCCAGTTAAATAATCCTGAGATTTTCACGCTCATGATCCTGACCTATAAAGAGCTCAGAAACACCAAGGTGTGAGATTTTAAAGGTGGCTTACATTTCCTGTTGAACGACTGCTGTTATTTTATGGAGGTTAATAATGATTCATTCCCTCCTGACCTTAAGTTCATATTTCTCTTTAAATGAGCAAAAATGTAAATTAAATAGACTCTCTGGTGTACATCGGCACTCACAGTAGTCTAACAATGGAAGACATTATAATGTTTAGTTAATGGATCAGTAGATGATCACAGTTCTGACTTTACAGACTGCTATTGCGAGTTCAGAAAGCAGAGGGCATGTCCCAAAGGGAACACAAAACAGAGAGGGAAAAAATTAGTTTGGTGGAGAATTAATGAGAAAGAGAAATAGACAAATCAGCAGAGTGAGGCTCAAATTTTTGTCCATAATGTAGATATCGTTTGAGATGGCTTTTGATTGATATTTCTGCTTTGCTTTGGTTTTTTTTACACGATATTTGGAATGTGCAGAATATTTTTTTCAGAATATACAATTTCTTGTCAAATAATACCATGCCCATGAAATAATTTTTTCATTCCTGTGTTTAGATATTTCCTATTCAGACGGAACATTCGGGCAGGACTTAAAAAAGGTCTTGTCCCTTGCTTTTTTAAAATAGCCAATAGGCTTTAGTAGACCATATCACAGACATGGACAACATATATGATTTGCTGTTTTAGGGGGAGGGGCACTCTCAAAAAAAGAGAAAGACTGTCATTTAAAATGCATATGCAATCAGCTTAAAGTTAATTTTGTCAACGTTTTGGAGTACACTTGCATACAGAGGACCACAACACTAACAGACATGGACTTTTTTTTTTTTACTGATTACTTACTCTAAAAAGTACAAATTATTTAACTTTTAAGTTACTTTCTAAATCACTTTTCCTATTAAAGTGTTTTTCTCCAAATTCATATTTTAAATGTATTATACCTAGTACTTTCGTGCAAGTAATGTACTTAAAAGTAATTAATCTAAAGTTTACATTTTGTTATGCATTACACTACTTTTTTGAATACAAAGTAATTAGATTACAGTAACTAATTACTTTATAATCAGATACACCCAAAACTGCTGAGCAGTGCCAACAAAAACAGAGGACAAACTGAACATGAATGATTGAATTATTCACATGGAAGTCTTCGCCTTGAGCATTTAACATGCATCTGTCCTTTGACCATCAGTGAGACAGAGCAACGTTTTGGTACTTAGTGAAAGTTAAAGGGCTCTTGTTACACTCAAAGAAACACGCACACACACACACACACACACACACTCATAGTCACAGTGACAGCGTAACATTGAAACATTACAGCATAACAGTAGAGAGAGTAATTTGCCTATGGAAGAAAAGAAAGACAAATCGCAATATCAGCAGATGTTTGGGGAAAGTCAAATGATAAACAGTGTTTCTGTCTCTAGAAAACATAAATCTTTTTTTTTTTTTTTTTTGCAGTAATGTCATAAATTTAATGTTTTTAAGATTAGAGAGGGACTGTGCAAGCTGGATAGCAAAGGCAGTACCTTGTTCAAAAGAGCCGGTGACTAAGCCGAAAAAGCAGCTCAGTATGCTGGCCAACTCCCTCTGACACTCATCCTTACAATCGCTCACTGCATCCATGACTTCTGTCCTTCAGTAATGTCTCTCGAACAAAAAGTCTCACTTTATTGCTGCTGACCAAACAGCCACTGTTAAACTAACTCACACAAACGTCTGTTAGAGAACCTCACTCTTTTAAACTATCATCAGAACACTAAACACTTCAGAAGACGTCTTCTCTGGAAAACAATGACAGCCACTCTGTGAGTCCTCCAAACGTCTTCCTCAAATTTTCCGTTAGTTCCCAAATCACAAAAGGATTTAGCTCAAATGCATGCCTGAATATTCATGACGTCTGCATCACACTTCAGATGTGGAGTTTCCTTGGGGTTGCTGGCAGTGATTCATCTGATTATTAGACTTCATCCTTTTGTTTGTCAAAGAAGGAACAAAACTATACTATCCTGGCATCCAGAGATGGAGGGTTTTGCACAGGGCAAACATGGCTTAATGTAAAATAATGTAGAACACACCGCTGATTTGTTATCTGGGTAATACGACACCTGCCGATCCAGACCTGGATAGTAATCCAAACCAAACAGTGAGTGAGGTCCTCTCAGCTCATGTAAAACTGGTAAAAAAAAAAAGGATTCTGACAGAGAATTGTGTATATCTGAAGATATCCTGAAACGTACCTACTGTAGGAACTTTAGTCAGCTATGATTTGGTGTGTTAGAGAGCGAGAGAGGAAAAGAGACAGAGAAACTGAGGGAGAGAGGAAAACGTGAATAATCAGAATGCTGAAGTTTCACATAATGCATGTACAGTTATATAGTTTTAACATTTTTGTTTTAAATATTTGTTTTGAAATTTTAATTTAGAATTTATTTCTATTATATTTTCCATTTGACCTTTAAATTAAGTGTTATTCTAATTTTTTTTTTTTTTTACTATGACTGTTGTTAAATTTTAATATGTTAAATTATGTAATTAAAATTTTAAGGGATAGTTCACCCAAAAATGAAGATTCTCTCATCATTTACTCACCCTCATGGTATCCAGATGTGTATGACTTTCTTTCCTCTGCAGAGCACAAATGAAGTATTTTAAAAGAATTTCTGTACATCCATACAATGCAAGGGAATGGTGACCAAAACGTTGAAGCTCCAAAAAAGCACATAAAGGCAGCATAAAATTAATAAGACTCCAGGATTTTAATCCATGTCTTCTGAGGCGATCCATTTGGTTTTGGGTGAGAATAGACCAAAATATAACTAATTCTCCACTGTACATTTTGCCATTGCAGACTCTAGGCACGATTATGATTTCAAGCTTGATTACACTTCCTAGTGCTTTGTTGCATGCGCAGAGCGCTAGATGGCACTAGAAAAGTAATCAAGCTTGAAATCTTGATCACCAAAGAGACTGCAGATGTCAAGATTTATAGTGTAAAAGGAGTCACATTTTGGTCTGTTCTCACCCAAAACCGATTAGATTGCCTCAGAAGACATGGGTTAAACCACTGGAGTAATATGGATCACTTTTATGCTTCCTTTATGTGCTTTTTGGAGCTTCAAAGTTTTGGACCCCATTCACTTGCATTGTGTGGACCTACAGAGCTGAAATATTCTTCTTAAAATCTTTGTTTGTGTTCAGCAGAAGAAAGAAAGTCATAAACATCTGGGATGGCATGAGAGTGAGCATTTTCATTTTTGGGTGAACTATTCCTTTGCTGTTTCAGATTTTATAATATACCGTGTCAATATTTGTAATTATTATTTTATTTAGTTAGCTTTGGAGTCATGGAAATGTATGTTACTTTAGTTTCCTTTTTCCAGTTATATTAGTTTCTATTTTCATTTCAGTTAAAAATGCTTTCATGTAGTTTTGTTTACGATACTAGCATGTATAGTCACAATAAATCAAATAATCTCTTTTCTCATATTGGAGACATTATCCTAGACCTCTATATCTGTAGGTTTAAGGTCACCAGCCTGATTCTGAGACAGAATCCAAGACAATTCTCATCCTACATCTCATGTTTCACTCTTCCAATACCCCTCTCTGATTTCCCGTTTGCAAGATAATCTCTGATTTCCACTTTCTTTTAATGATACCATCAACTCAGTGTCACATCCTCTCGGTCTCTCTCCTCTCATCTTCCAAAGCCCTCATCAGTGATTCTCTACATTCTTTCATCATTCTTGATTAAATACAGCATAATGATAAATGCATAACACGTACAATAACAGCTATAAAGCTCAAAGATACTTAATACAACATGGACAAAATCATTATTTATATGTACAATGTTACATGTTACAACTTTGATGCCATTGTTTCATATGAGCTAATGCATTAGACATGGTTGTTTCTGTATTTAACCACTAGATGGAAGCAGCTCAGCACTGTAAAAAGCAAGGATTTCCCAGGTTGACTATCA
This sequence comes from Myxocyprinus asiaticus, assembly GCF_019703515.2. Lineage (NCBI taxonomy): Eukaryota > Metazoa > Chordata > Actinopteri > Cypriniformes > Catostomidae > Myxocyprinus > Myxocyprinus asiaticus. Next base: position 29,870,835 of record NC_059367.1, read on the forward strand.
TAGGGAGGTCCAAGTGTAATCAAAGAATAGTGACAGAAGATATTATGAAATGTTTGAACATCTCTGAATCATTGCCATTAACAGTTTTAACAAGTCATGATCAGTTACTTCTGGGAGAACCTAGCAAAAGCCATTCACATTTAATGAAGGTACGGATGAAAAAATGAATGTCATGCATTTTACAGAGAGTAAATATGCAGTGATATGCAGTTCACTTCACTGAACTGAATGTCTTTTAAAGACACAGAACTCAAAAACAAATTATGTTTCTGAAATAGTTTTGCGTGCCCTCGCAATAGTTTGCGTATCCTCGCAGTAAGTTTTGCATTCCCTGGCAATAATTTTTGCATACCCTCGCATAAATTTATCATGGTTTTACTACAGTAACCATATTTTAAACATGATATTCGTTGTGAAACCATAGTGTTAATACAGGAAAATGAAAACTATGGTGATAAAAATAATAATTTTGTAGTTATTATGGTTTTACTATACAAATACCATAGTTTAATTGTGGTTACTGCATGGCTTTACTTTATGTAACCATGACAGTTCCATGTTTTTTTTGTTTGGCTGAAACATGGTTTTACTATAGTAATATTGTAGGCTTTAGTAACCAGGGTTGGGCAATAACGGAATACATGTAATGGCGTTACGTATTTAAAATACAAAATATGAGTAACTGTATTCCACTAGTTACAATTTCGTTGGTAATCAGAATATATTTACTTCAAAAAGTATTTTGATTACTGAAGACATTACTTTGCATTTTATTGTCATTTGTTTCATATTATATTTAGTCAGATAAAATATAAGTCCACTAAGTACACGATTACAAGGCTATATGGTTTGTCTGTGCTGTGTGGGTACTTTTACAAGAATAAAGGATGCTAATATGAGAAATACTAACCAATGTAGCTTGTAGCATCATAAAGAAAGCTACAAATAATAGATTTGCTGACTCATTCTATGAACAGAATCCACAAATTATCAGAAGAAGATATTGTTGTGGACATTCTGTGAGGTTTTAAAGTAAGTTTGGAGCATCAGAAATAGTTAACTGTGTAAATTGCCATGTGAATATTGAGCATAGTTAAAATTGTATTTTTAGCCATTAGATGCACCTGTTACCAGTCGTGATTATATTTGATAATGAATTCTATCAAAAAAATCCACTTTAGATCCTCTAGTAAGACCTTTGATATTAGTGCAAAGATGTACTGCAAAAATATTACTCTTCATAACAATTTTTCTGTTCCCTATCTGTCACTCACTCGACGTAGTGTCAATGTAGTGACACTAGGGGTCACTCTTCGGAGCCCGAGACACCTCTGGTCTTTGATAAAAGGCCAGTGAAAATTGGCGAGTGGTATTTGCATGCCACTCCCCCGGAAATACGGGTATAAAAGGAGCTGGTATGCAACCACTCGTTCAGATTTTCTCTTCGGAGCCAAACGGCCATGCTCACTGAGCTGAATACTACTGTTCATTCACCTCTGCTGGATCTGACGGCGCATTTCAGCGGCTTCTCCCCCCTCTGCACTGGTGCACTGCAGAGAATGCCCCTGGGCACTTCAGCAGAAATAAAAGAGTATATTTCTCTAAAAGAGTATATTTCTCTAAAAGAGCGGCACACACATAACATCTTTTTAAAGACGCGTCTTTCTAAAGATGCTTTTCCGATTGTGTGTTATTCCTGGTTGTGCTCGTTATCTCTCGCCTTCTGACGGTCACGATCACTGTCTTTCGTGTCTGGGCACTGCTCACGCGTTCGTGGATGGTCATGTTCTCATTGCGAGGATCCCGGGCAGCCAAGAGCATCAGCTAGAGTGGAACTCACTGCTCTTCCCTGAACCCTTGCGGCTCGGTGATTGGTTCCTGGGCTCGCGGCGCCGCTCAAAGCCATGCCCCGCCCCCGTTCCTTTCTTCCCGGAAGTGCATGAAGAGCTGACAAGGTCGCGGGAAGCACTTTTTACTGCCCGGTCCCGATCTTTTCAGCTTCCCTGCCCTCACTACCCTCGATGGTGGGGCAGCCAGGGGCAATCCCCCAGTGGATAAAGGCGCTCGCGGTGCACCTATGCCCATAGAGCGCCGCCACCTGGTGCAGGTGCCCAAAGCCCCCATCCAAGGCCTGTAGGTTTACGTCGTCTCTGACGGCCAAGTCCTACGGTGCTGCTGGACAAGCCACCTCCGCCCTGCATGCCATGGCTCTCCTGCAAGTCTGCCAAGGCGTTAAAGGAACTGCACGAGGGTAGTTCCGCCCCGGGATTGATGCAGGAACTGCGCTCGGCCACGGCGCAGTCTCTCGGGCGGATGATGGCCACACTAGTGGTCCAGGAGCGCCACCTTTGGCTCAACCTGGTCGAGATGGGCAAGGCCGACAAGACACGATTCCTTGCTGCCCCCATTTCCCAGGCGGGCCTATTCGGTGACACCGTCGAGGACTTTGCCCAGCAGTTTTCAATGGTGGAGCAATAGAGGGATGCAAGCTGGCATAGCCTGCCCCGGCACGGCTCAAGATCCTGCACCCCGTCTATTCACCACCAAGGGCATCCCCCTGTGGTGACTGGCTCCACCGTAGCACACCCCATCTCGCGGCCGCCCAGAACCCGTGAAAGGCTTCAAAGCGCCCTTGAGACGGGCAACCCAGGGACAATGAAACCCGCTGCTCTGGAGCTGGTAAGCAGATCTCTCCATCTTTTTGTTACCTTTTGCATTTAATTGCGCTGCATGCCCAAGTGGCTGCAGTACTCAAGAGCTCAACAAGAATGGTTTCCTTGTTCCCTGGGTCACGTGTCTGGTGTGCACGGCCGTCATCACGACCACCGTCCACCACTCTATTTGGCAGGTTTGGCGCTCCAGCGGCAGTCTCCCGCCCTTGAGCGCCCACTTGTGGCACAAATCCGCCCCCGATGTGACAGTCTCCATGGGTCACGAGGACAGGCCTCTTCCTCCCCCATCCCAGGCTGTTCCGGGGGTGGTCACAAGGAGCCAGGTAAGTGCTTCGATGTCCTTAGACTCAGCACGGCCATGACGTGCGGTTTGCGTCCGAGAGTCAGGCGTATCAGTACATAGTCCTCCCTTTCGGCCTATCCCTGTCTCCTTGCGTCTTTACGATGGTCGCAGAGGCTGCCCTTGCCTCGTTAAGGGAGGTGGGCATTCGCATTCTCAACTATCCCGATGACTGGCTAATCCTAGCTCATTCTCAAGACATGTTGTGCGCACACAGGGACCTGGTGCTCTCACACCTCAGCCGACTAGGGCTTCGGGTCAACTGGGAAAAGAGCAAGCTCCTCCCGGTTCAGAGCATCTCTTTTCTCGGTTTGGAGTTGGACTCAGTCTCCTTGATGGCACACCTTACGAACGAGCGCGCCCAGTCGGTGCTGGCCTGTTTGAAGGCGTTCAAACAGAAAACAGCGGTTCCACTGAAAATTTTCAGAGGCTCCTGGGGCATATGGCATCCTCGGCGGTGGCCACCCCGCTCGGGTTGATGCATATGAGGTCGCTTCAGCACTGCTCCAGACTCAAGTCCCGAGATGGGCATGGCGCCACGAGACACATCACGTGGTCATCACGCCAGTCTGTCAGCATCTTTTCAGCCCTTGGACCGACCTCTCGTTTCTATGGGCAGGTGTTCCTCTAGAACTGGTCTCCAGGCGCGTCGTGGTTATGACAGATGCCTCCAAAACAGGCTGGGGCGCTGTTTGCAATGGGCATGCAGCCGCCAGCCTCTGGACGGGTCCATGACTGCATTGGCAGACTGGCAAACTGCGTCTTCCTTGGGCAGAGCCCCTCTGCCCCAGTCTCCATGTTTATAGTAATTCCTCCCCCATTGGGCAGGATCTACCTTGAAGACTCCCCACATGGTTGGAAAGACCATGTGACATATTTTTCCAATTAAATATCCCCCCCTCTCTTTGGGCGAGGTGTGGTCTCCGCGGTGTCTTCCCCTTGGGAGAGACACCCCCAGACTAGACCTGGCGGCCCAGTCGGATAATCCCCCTTCTTTTTTAGGGAGTGGAAAAAAAGAAGGGGAAAAGAGGCCACGACTGGGTTAAACCTGTCTCTATCTTTTGGGTAGTCGACTTGTCCCCAAAAAGGGCTGTTTGACACTCATAAATATGTTGGGGGAGGTTACGTTTCAACCTGGTGTGCTGGCTATGAGGCACACAGTAGTCTGCCCACCACACACCGCTAGTTCACGTAACACAGTTCAGCCAATTGTGGCATTTCGTATAGGGACCCCTAGTGTCACTACATCGACACAACGTTGAGTGAGTGACAGATAGGGAACGTCATGGTTACTTGTGTAACCTCCATTCCCTGATGGAGGGAACGAGACGTTGTGTCCCTCCTGCCACAATGCTGAACTACCCGCTGAAATTGCCGGACCTTATATTGGCTCCTCAGCATAAAACCTGAATGAGTGGTTGCATACCAGCTCCTTTTATTCCCGTATGTCCAGGGGAGTGGCATGCAAATACCACTCGCCTATTTTCAATGGCCTTTTATCAAAGACCAGAGGTGTTTGGGGCTCCCAAGAGTGACCCCTAGTGTCACTACATCGACACAACGTCTCATTCCCTCCATCAGGGAACGGAGGTTACACAAGTAACCATGACGTTTTTTTCCCTGTAAAAAAAATCTAATAAATCCTTAAAATAAATTTACTTGAGAAGCTACACTACATAAGATATTCAGGCTTTTTCAGAGCATATATTTTTATATAAGTGTATTTTGTTTTACTGTACTGGGAGATTTTTTTTCACTTTTTTCACTTGTTTATAGTTAAAAAACATGAAAAAAATCTGCCAGTGCTGAAGAAGTAATCCAAAGTATTTACAGTAGATAATGTTACTGACTATGAGTAATATAATGGAATATATTACAAATTACATTTTACAGCATGTATTCGGTAATCTGTTTAATTTTAAAAGTAACCCTCCCAACCCTGGTAGTAAACTTATTTTTTTTGGCAGAAACTATATTTATTATAGTAATATTGTAGTAACCATGAATATTGTAGGCTAACCATGTTTTTTTTTTTTTTTTTTTTTGCCAGAAACCATGGTTTTACTGTAGTATACTGTATCCATATAGTAACCATGGTTTTACTATGGATTATCCATGGTTAGTCTTGTGGTTACTCTGGTTTTACCATGGTATTTGTAGTAAAAAATACATAATAACCAAAAAATTATGATTTTTATTTCCATAGTTTTCGTTTTCCTGTATTATTACTATGGTTTTATTATGAATATCAAGGTAAACATATGGTAACTGTAGTAAAACCATGGTAAATATATTGTGAGGAACATATTGCAAGAGCACGTAAAACTATTGTGAGGAAAGGCAAAACTTTTTATGAGGACACGCAAAACTTATTGCGAGAGCACGCAAAATTTATTGTGAGGGAATGCAAAACTATTGCGAGGGCATGCAAAACTTATTGCGAGGGAACACAAACTATTGTGAGGAAATGTAAAACTTATTGTGAGGGAACGCAAAACTTAATGCGAAGTCATGCAAAACTTATTGCGAGGGAATGCAGAACTCATTGCGAGGGAACACGAACTATTGCGAGGGCACGCAAAAGTATTGCAAGGGAATGCAAAACTTATTGCGAGGGAATACAAAACTTATTGCAAGGGGATGCAAAGCTTATTGTGAGGGAACACAATAAGTGTCATTATTTCAGAAAAAACACTCCCACCATGTCCTCTAGGGGCTTCGTATAAATCTCATTCGCACTTCCGCATATTCAAACTTGCCGTGTCATGTTTGGTTGCAAGACCCCTGAGAACCAATGGAGCGCCACTAATGTCAAACCCGGAGTGTCGTGAAAATCATACGGGTTTGGAACGACATGAGGGTGAGTAAATGATGGGAAAGCTTTTGGGAAAGCTTTTCCCTTAAATAAGCAGGTATATTCTACCTAAACTGCCGTGGCACTATTACCCTATGAAAGCAAGACTACTGTTGGCATTCAGAGCCAACAGTGCTACAGTAATTAAAAGCAAACAAAGTTGAAACAGACAGCTGAATACTTTCTAGAGGCTTGGCTTTAACCTCTCTATTTTGATAGCATCACATTAAGGAGCCACATAGCATAAGCTTACAAGAAGAGAGTGGCAACACTGATCGATCAAAATCAAATCAACCTAAATCTATTCCCTGTGCCGTGTCATTGATAAACAGAGAAATGTCTTCCTTGTTTGATCAATGTCACCCTCCTGAGGTCAAGACCCAAGAGAAGGAGTTACACGCAGCCTGGGGTCTCATTTACAGATGGAGCTGCTTTGATTTTGTGAGGACAGGGCGTCATGTATGTAGATCAAATCAGCAGTGGTGGTGTCACCAGTTCTTCTGATGCTTGGCCTGTTGAACAGACCAGCACTAACCAGGAAAAAAACAGGCTGTGCAAGCATGTAAATTCATGCCTGTCTTTTCAACTTTTTGGCAGTATATTTTAAGCTACCCACTTCTACATTTAAAATAAGCTTTCCTTTCTCTACATGTCACTTGCATGTCTCTCAGACTGTAATTCAATTTATTTATTCATTTTCCTTCTTGCACAGCTTCCTTCTTGCACAGCTTTTATTTGTCCTTTAACACCAACTCTTACCAAGACTCAAAACATTTCAACAAGTGAAGAATACCAGTTGTTTCCCAAACATTTACAGTTTTAGAATCACCCTTAAAGTTAATTGAACTTATTCAGCAATGGAATAATGCTTATTATGGGGTCACATGGCCACGGTTGACAACTTGTTTACAAATACCACCTTAAAGGGTTAGTTCACAAAAATGAAAATGATCTCATCATTTACTCAGCCTCATTCCATCCCAGATGTGTATGACTTTCTTACTTTCTTAAATTTTTTACTATAAATCTCCACTTTCACAATCTTCTTGTTTTTGCCGATTCACATTATTCGTGTATATCGCCACCTACTGGGCAGGGAGGAGAATTTATAGTAAAAAAGGGACTTAAACATTGATCTGTTTCTCACCCACACCTATCATATCACTTCTGAAGACATGGATGTAGTCTTATGGATTACTTTTATGCTGCCTTTATGTGCTTTTTGGAGGTTGAAAAGTTGTATACCTATTCACTTGCATTGTATGGACCTACAGAGCTGAGATATTCTTCTAAAAATCTTCGTTTGTGTTCAGCAGAAGAAAGTCATAAACATCTGCGATGGCATGAAGGTGAGTAAATGAGAAAATGTACATTTTTGTGTGAACTATCCCTTTAAGTGAATGGTGTTAGTGTAGTGGATACACATCTGGGCTTGCAAATTCAAACCCTAATATAGTTTACCTCATAATATGTTACAACAGATGTGCAATACATACAATGCATTACATGTCATGATTCAATACATTGCAATGCATCACAGTATCATTACAGGATCATGTTTGTAACTGCGCCAAATGTGCCCAGTTGCAGGAATCAGCCCTGATTCAATCAGTTTAGTCCACTACAACACCTCGTATAAGCAGATCTGGTCATACAAAAAGTGATTTCAGAGTTTATGCTTGTTAAACAACCTGCTTCTTCATTAGCCTAATTAAACTGTAAGAAATAAGAATGCAGTTACAGATAAATAAAACATAGGATCTAAAACATTGATGCCATATTGTAAAAAAAAAAAAAAATTATAATATATCAATATATGATTATCATATGATCGCTAAGCTGGAGAGTTACAGAGATCTCCTATTTTTATTGTGCCCTTGTGCAAGGCATATAGTCCCAAGCTGCTCTTGAGGAACTGCACAATCAATTATGTAGGCATGTCCGCTTCATATGAACAAACCTTGCAAATGAAGAACGATTATTCTTTTTTGAACATTCCATCTGTGGGACTTTCCTTTGAATTTCTAAAACCTCTCTCCTCCTCTCTATGTCTCACCTTGCTCTTTAGGTCCGGTGCTGGCGATAATCCATTTGACCAGGCAGCACCTCATGAGGGCTTTCCGTGTGAAGCGTGGCCTCTGCCATTTACCACTCTCCTTCTGTCGGCCTGTGCCAGGCTCCACCCCATTGGCCTCACCCAACAGACTGCCATCCACCACCTTGCCATCCTCCTGGGAGAAAGAGATAGAGAGAGTCAGAGTTTATTTCCTCTCACTCAGCTAATGCAATCTTGCTATATGTTCATGTTATAACATGAGATCATCAAATAAAAGAGCATTTCCTGCTAATATTATTACATTTAAATACTGCATATGGTAAATAATACAAATAGTATATATGAACATAACATAGTAAATAATTCAGATTGTATTGCTGTGATCAAAGAGTAGTTTATTCATGACATCACTTACACTTGGGTGCCATTAACTTACAATTTTTCTAGTTAACACTGTCAACACTTGGCACAAATGTCCTAACAAATGTTTTATAAACAGCTTGATGTCGCATATATTATGTACATATTTAAAACTTTTAAATAACCTTTATCTACATTAGCTATTCGTGTTGTTGTGTTGAATAAAATGAATAAATGTGGCTTACATCAGCCAATGAATCTAAAATTTGCTTGCATAGCCCCCGGGTTGTTTATATGAATAAAAAAAGCCTTAAATTTCCTAAGGAAAAATATGACAAATTATCATGAGGGTAAATAAGCCTATATATTTTCACAAAGATGCAAATATGAATTTATGAAAACAACCATCTAGAAGTGTTTCATATCAGCATTTAAATCTAAACTTAGCCTGCAAATATGCAGAGATGAAGAGTCACACTGACAACATCACATCACTGGCAGCCTATGACATAATCAGTTACGTATGTCACAAGATGATCCGTCAATATGCATACCATCAGTCAATGTCACATTACACAATTGTTTTACGTTTATTAGCTTTTTCTAGACACTTGTCCAACAGTAAAAAAAAATTTAAAATTTGTATTCCGGGCTCAATACAAGTTAAGCTCAGTGAATAGCATTTGTGGCATGTTGATTACCACAAGCATTAATTTTGACTCGTTCCTCCTTTTCTTAAAAAAAAAAGCACAAATCTGTGTTACAGTGAGGCCCTTACAATGGAAATGAATGGGGACAATGGAAGTGAATTGGGAAAAATTTTGGAGGGTTTATAAGTTTTTAAAAGCACGCATTAATTCTTCTGTTCAAATTTGTGTATTATTTGAGCTGTAAAGTTGCTAAATAAGCTGTAAATTTTTACAGTAATTTTAGGGTTTTAGGGTTTGTGGACATTACATCATCATGGTAATGAAGTTGTAAAATTGGCTATAACTTTACACAGAAAAGGTAAGTAAGCAAATTTATCGCACAAATGTCCTTTATGTCTTGTGGTTATACTTCTGAAAAAGTGAGTATTTTAACGTAAAAAAATTGGCCCCCATTCACTTCCATTTTAAGTGCCTCACTGAAACTAAGATTTTTGCTTTTTTTAAAGAAAAGGAGGAACGTCATGGTTACTTTCGTAACCTCCGTTCCCTGATGGAGGGAACGAGACTTTGTGTCAATGTAGTGACACTAGGGGTCACTCTTGGGAGCCCCAAACACCTCTGATCTTTTTTTTAAAAGGCCAATGAGAATTGGCGAGTGGAATTTGCATGCCACTCCCCTGGACATACGAGTATAAAAGGAGCTGGTATGCAACCACTCATTCAGGTTTTGTGCTGAGGAGCCGAGATAAGGTCCTGGCCATTTCAGCAGGTAGTTCAGTGCTGTGGCAAGAGGGACACAATGTTTCGTTCCCTCCATCATATTTTCTCCCCAAAAAGAGTGGAATTTGTTAACTGACTGTGAGCCCTAAGTGTCTACGTCGGACACCGCGGAGACCACACCCCACCCAAAAAAAGGGGGGTATTTTGATTGGAAATACGTCACATGGTCTTTACCGAGCCTTGTCAATCATGTGGAGAGGTCCCATGGTAGGGCCTACCCAAAAGGGGGAGGAGTTTCTACAAAGCATGGCGACTGGGGGTAGAGGGGCCACTGCCCAAAGAAGATGCAGTTTACTGACAGGGAAACGATTTTGCAGAAAATATCACATGGGGTTGCCTTCGGGGAACCAGAGCATGTGGAGCACCTATCTCAGTACAGGGCCTCATTAGCGCACTTACTGAGCCGGCAGCGAGTTTCTCCGCAAACTCGACTGCCACAGGGCTAAGGAGGAAAGGAATCCAGGGATCACAGTCTGTGAACACTACTGGGAGTCAAGAGCACATGTCTTCCCCTCAAGGGAGGGGAAAGACGCTATGCGCAAATGGTACACCCGGCCAGTTGTCCTGGAACTTACCTGCTCATGCCTGCCACTACTCGGGATGAGACCAGCTCAACCCGGAGATGGTACAAACTCGCAAAGGTGTTGGGTGCTGCCAAGCCCGCTGCTCTGCAGATGTCTGCCAAAGAGGCACCACTGGCCAGGACTCAGGAGGCCGCCACACTCCTGGTAGAGTGGGTTTGTAACCCCGCAGGGGGTGGCACGTCCTGAGCCTGATATGCCATCGTGATGGCATCAATGACCCAGTGGGTGATCCTCTGTTTGGAGACAGTGCTTCCTTTCCGCTGTCCATCAAAGCAGACAAAGAGCTGCTCGGCGCTTCTAAAGCTCTGCGTGTGATCCAAATAGATGTGTAAAGCTTGCACCGGACACAGCAACGCCAAGGCTGGGTCTGCCTCCTCCTGGGGCAGTGCTTGCAGGTTCACCACCTGATCCCTAAAAGGAGTCGTGGGAACCTTGGGCATATAGCCTGGTCGGAGTCTCAGGATCAAGTGAGAGTAACCCGGACTGAACTCCAGGCACGATTCGCTGACAGAGAATGCCTGCAGGTCCCCTACCCTTTTGATGGAAGTGAGCGCAGTCAGGAGGGCAGTCTTCAAAGAGAGTGCTTTAAGCTCAGCTGACTCCAAGGGCTCAAAGGGAGCTCCCCATAGACCCTGAAGGACTACAGAGAGGTCCCACAGGGGGACGAGGCGTGGTCTAGAGGGGTTCAACCTCCTAGCGCCTCTCAGGAACCTGATGATCAAGTCGTGCTTCCCTGTCTACCGCATCGTGATGAGCCAAAATAGCGGCTACATACACCTTCAAGGTGGAGGGAGACAGCCGCCCCTCCAACCTCTCCTGCAGGAAGGAAATCACCGATCCGACTGCGCATCTCTGGGGGTCTTCGCGTCAGGAAGAACACCACTTAGCGAACAGACGCCACTTCAAGGCATAGAGGCGCCTCGTAGAGAGAGCCCTAGCCTGAGTGATCGTGTTTACCACCATGGGTGGTAGGACACTTAAGTCCTCCATGTCCCATCCAAGGGCCACACATGGAGATTCCAGAGGTCTGGTCATGGGTGCTAGATGGTGCCCCATCCCTGAGAAAGAAGGTCCTTCCTCAGGGGAATTCACCGGGGGACTGTTGTGAGGAGCGTGAGATCCGAGAACCATGTCTGAGTGGGCCAGTAGGGTGCTACTAGGATGACCTGCTCCCCGTCCTCCCTGACCTTGCACAGGGTCTGTGCAAATAGGCTCACTGGGGGAAATGCATACTTGCGTAGTCCAGGGGGCCAGCTGTGTGCCAATGCATCTATACTGAGAGGTGCCTCGGTCAGGGCATACCAAAGCAGGCAGTGGAAGGATTCCCAGGAAGCAAACTGGTCTACCTGTGCTCGACTGAATCGACTCCAAATCAGCTAGGCCACCTGAGGGTGGAGTCTCCACTCTCCACTGAGGGTAACCTGATGTGACCGTGCATCCGCTGCGGTGTTGAGGTCGCCTGGGATGTGAGTGACTTGTAGCGACTTGAGGCGCTGCTGACTCCAGAGGAGGAGACGGCGGGCTAGTTGTGACATGCAATGGGACCGTAGACCACCTTGGCGGTTGATATATGCTACCGTCGCTATGTTGTCCATCTGGACCAACACGTGCTTGCCCTGGATCAACGGCCAAAACCTCCGCAGGGCAAGCAGTACTGCCAACAACTCTTGGCAGTTGATGTGCCAACGCAGTCCAGGAGCCAGCAGCTGTGTGCCCATTGCATACGGCACCCCAGCCTGTCTTGGAGGCATCTGTTGTAACCACGACGCATCTGGAGACCTGCTCTAGGGGAACCCCTACCTGTAGAAATGCCAGGTTGGTCCAAGGGCTGAAGAGGCGGCGACAGACCGGCGTGATGGTCACACGATGTGTCCCGCGGTGCCATGCCCATCTCAGGACTCGAGTCCGAAGCCAGTGCTGAAGCGGTCTCATATGCATCAACCCGAGCAGTGTGGCCGCCGCTGAGGATGCCATATGCCCCAGGAGCCTCTGAAAGTGTTTCAGTGGAACCACTGTTCTCCATCTGAATGCCTTCAGACAGTTCAGCACCGACCGTGCACGCTCTTTCGTGAGGCGCGCTGTCATCGAGACTGAGTCTAACTCCAAACCGAGAAAAGAGATGCTCTGAACTGGGGAGAGCTTGCTCTTTTCCCAGTTGACCCGAAGCCCCAGTCAGCTGAGGTGCGGAAGCACGCGGTCCCTGTGTGCGCACAGTAACTCTCGAGAGTGAGCTAGGATCAGCCAGTCGTCGAGATAGTTGAAGATGCGGATGCCCACTTCTCTTAGCGGGGAAAGGGCTGCCTCTATGACCTTTGTGAAGACACGAGGGGACAGGGACAGGCCGAAGGGGAGGACCTTGTACTGGTACGCCTGGCCTTCGAAGGCAAACCGCAGGAAGGGTCTGTGTTGAGGTAGGACCGAGACGTGGAAATATGCGTCCTTCAGGTCTACTGCCGTGAACCAATCTTGATGCCAGACGCTTGCTAGAATGCGCTTTTGTATCAGCATCTTGAACGGGAGTCTGTGCAAAGCCTGGTTCAGTACTCGCAGGTCCAGGATTGGTCACAACCCACCGCCTAAGGGCTGTAGAACCCTTTCTTCATCTCGGCTGGAGGGACAGGCTCTATCGCACCCTCGCGCAGAAGGGTAGCGATCTCCACACGCAAGGTAGCGGCATTCTCGCCCTTCACTGAGGTGAAGCGGATGCCACTGAACCTGGGCGGGTGCCTGGCGAACTGAATCGCGTAGGCGAGTTGGACGGTCCGGACCAGCCATCGTGACGGGTTGGAAAGCGTGAGCCACGCTCCCAAACTCCGGGCGAGGGGGACCAAGGAAATGATCACGTCGGACGTACTGGCGGGTGGGGCCTCCAGGCGGGGCGGAGCTCGAGGTGCCACATCGAGGGGATCCAAGCCCCGTGGTTGTGCTGAGTCCAGGGACATCGAAGCACTTACCTGGCTCCTGCCACCCACCAGAAGATTGGCCGAAGGGGGGGAGGAGGAGTCTCGTCCCCGTAGACCACCAGACCCAATCTCGTGTGGGTGTTGCGCTGGGCGCACAGGGGCGGGGGGACTGCAACTATACCTACAAAGATGAGACGGTGGACGGTGGTCGTGACGACGGCCGTGCACACCGGAAATGTGACCCTGGAAACAAGAGAACTGCTCTTTTGCTGAATTTTTGGGTACCGCAGCCTCTTGGGCATGCGGCGCAATTAAATGAAAATGAAACAAAAGATTCTCCTCCCGGCCCTCCATCGGGGGATGGAGTGGTCTGCTTACCAGCTCCAGTGTAGATGGACTCCTTGCCTCTGGGTCACCCGTCTCAGGGGCACTTCGAAGCCTTCCTCGGGTTCTTAGTAGCCGGCTGTGAGACGGGTGGCATCTGCTTCCTGCACTGGGCTATACGCCGGGGCCGAGCCATGGGAGCTGGCTGTGGCGGAGCCGATGTCGTTGCAGCAGGAGGACGCCCTTGGCGATGAGCAGATGGGGTGTGGGGTCTTGCACCGTGATGGGGCAGGATGTGACGTATGGCCTCCGTCTGCTGCTTCACCACCAAGAACTGCTGGGCAAAGTCCTTGACGGTGTTGCCGAATAGGCCAACCTGGAAGATGGGGGCATCAAGGAACCGTGCCTTGTCAGCCTCTCGTATCTCAACCATGTTGAGCCAAAGATGGCGCTCCTGGACCACGAGGGCGGACATCGTCTGCCCGAGAGACCGCGCTGTGACCTTCGTTGCCCGGAGAGCAAGGTCGGTTGCCAAGCGCAGTTCCTGCATCAATCTTGGGTCAGAACTACCCTCATGCAGTTCTTTTAGCGCCTTGGCTTGGTGTTCTTTCAGGAGAGCCATTGCACGCAGGGCGAAGGCGGCTTGTCCAGCGGAACTGTAGGCCTTAGCCGTCAGGGACGACGTAACCCTACAGGCCCTGGAGTTTCGGACGCCTTATCCACCTGGGGGATCACCGAGTACTCCCTGGCCGCTCCGCCATCGAGGGTAGCGAGAGCTGGGGAGCTGAAAGATTGGGACTGGGCAGTAAAAGGTGCCTCCCACGATCTTGTCAGCTCCTCATGCACTTCTGGGAAGAAAGTAACGGGGGCCCAGGAACCAATCATCAAGCCACGAGGGTTCCGGGGAGAGTGGAGGGTTCTACTCTAGCCTGACACTCGCAGCCGCCCGGGAAAGCATGTCCGTCATTTCCGCGTCAGCCTGGGACTGGGCGACCATTCCCGAAGGGGGAAGCCCAGTCGAAGCCTCTGCGTCTGACTGGATGAGCCCGCTCTCCGATGCTGCGCTCGATAACTCATCCTCTTCCCGGGCTCCAAACGAGGGGTCGAACTTGCCCTGAGACGAGCCGGTGATCTCATCCGAGTGCCCGATCAGAGCAAGCGAGCATGCTGGGGAATGGGAGGTCCGTGGGGGGATACCCGGTGGAGGTGGTCCCATTGAGGTCCACAAATAGCCCCCAGTGCTAACCGGCACAGCCTCATACCCATAGGTAGAAGGACCGAGGCGGGGAGCCACTGGAAAGGCTTGCTTTCTTAAGAATGCAAGCTGTGACCGCAACGTTGCCATGGTCATGTTCTCGCAATGAGGACATGATCCATCCACGAACGATGTCTCCGGGTGGGCAGCACCCAGACACGTAAGACAGCAATTGTGGCCATCGGAAGTGGAGAGATAACGACCGCAACCAGGAATAACACACAAATGGAAAGGCATCTTTAAAAAGACGCTTCTTTAAAAAGACGTTCCGTGTGTGCCACTCTTTCAGAAAGAAAATATACTCTTTTAGAGTATACTCTTTTAAATGTTCTGTCGAAGCGCCCAGGGGCGTTCTCTGCAATCCACATATGCAGAGGGGGAGAAGCCGCTGAAATGTGCCGTAAGATCCAGCAGAGAGAGGTGAATGAACTCGGCGGATGAATTCAGCTTAATGAATAGAACTGCTCTGCTCCGAAGAGAAAATCTGAATGATTGGTTGCATACCAGCTCCTTTTATACCCGTATGTCCAGGGGAGTGGCATGCACATTGCACTCGCCAATTCTCATTGGCCTTTTAAAAAAGATCAGAGGTGTTTGGGGCTCCCAAAAGTGACCCCTATTGTCACTACATCAACACAACGTCGAGTGAGTGACAGATAGGGAACGAGTCTAAATAAATTTTTGCGGTAATCAACATTATGCCACAAATGCTTTCGATTGAGCTTAACTTGTATTGAATCCGGAACATTCCTTTAAGACAGATAAAAATGATTCATATATACTATGCATGTAGTTATACGAGAATGAACTAAACGTTGAAGAGGGATGTGACCTAAGAATTTTGGCGAAGACACCTGGAGACCAGAAATCATACCATAAAGAACAATTCATCAAATAATTCAGAATAATATTTCCACCAATTCATTCAAATTTGACTGCATTCACATGATCTGCTAGGCTGACCAAACAATTTGGATAAAGAATCATTACATGGTCAGTGCCAGTGCTAAAAGCAAAACAAGACATTTTCTGCAAGTGCTTTCATGTGGTGTTCAAAACGTGAATCATGTAAATGCGCCTTCACAATTGCTGTAGCAAAGTGGGTGGCCATGATTAATATTGAGGAGGATGTGAGATTAAGAGATTTAGTGCCCCTTGCAGTGAATACGCATGGGTGTCTAGTTTTGTCAGTTAGTCAACATACCACTTACATTTTGGGAAACGCTTAGTGTTACTTGAACTGGTGATATTTTTCTGTCTTTATACTATGGAATGCTTTGTTTGGAAAATGTTAATAAAGCATTATATTGTTACATAATGGTTTGTTTTCTTTCCTAAAACATAAATATGAATGCATTTTGACAGGAAAAGAAGTATATACTCTATATATATATTTTGAAAGTGCTGAAATTTTACATATATACGTATATATATATATATATATATATATATATATATATATATATATATATCGTATATATGTAAAATTTCAGCACTTTCAAAATCTGATTAATAGCGATTAACCATGGAAAATCAAGTGATTAATATCTTAATCGATTGACAGCACTCATTCTGTTTTATTTGATTTTATTCCATTCTACTCTATCAGTTCTATTCAGATCTATGTTTTAATCTGCTCTGATCTGTTCTATTTTATCGGTTCTATTCTATTCTATTATATGCTACTCTGTCAGTTTTATTCTGATCTATTTTATTCTGTTCTGTTCTATTATATTATATCAGTTCAATTCTGATATATTCTATTAGTTTTATTCTGATCTATTCTATTTTGTTTTATTCCATCAGTTCTGTTATAATCTATTCTATTTGGTTTTGTTCTATTCTTTTCTATCAGAACTATTCTCATCCATTCTATTCTGTTTCAGAATAATATTTCCTCAAGTCCATCAAAATTCTATTCTATTCTATCAGTTCTATTCTGATCTATTCTATTCTGTGCTGTTCTATTCTTTATAAGTTTAATTCAAGAAAAGTAATTATTATTTGTATAGCAAATAAAGCTTTACAGAAAATTATGCTGTAATGTCTTGAATGTCTTAGAGTCCTTACTGAGCAGTTTAATTTAAAAACGTCATAGAAAATGATGTCTTAAAATTAATTAGCTTTAAGCCCCGAGAGAGCAAGCCAAAGGCGACTGTGGCAGTTCTATTCTGATCAATTCTA
Source organism: Myxocyprinus asiaticus (assembly GCF_019703515.2). NCBI lineage: Eukaryota > Metazoa > Chordata > Actinopteri > Cypriniformes > Catostomidae > Myxocyprinus > Myxocyprinus asiaticus. Next base: position 29,887,797 of record NC_059367.1, read on the forward strand.
TCCTGATCTATTATTTTTTATTCTCCTCTGATATGTTCTATTGTAACAGTTCTATTCTAGTCTATGATTTTATTCTGATCTAATCTGTTCTATTCTATCAATTCTGTTCTGATCTCTCCTATCAGTTCTATTGTGATCTTTTATATTTTGTTGTTTTCTATGAGCTCTTTTTTAATCTATTCTGTTCTATTCTATTCTGTTCTGTTCTGTTCTATTTTATTCTATTCTATCAGTTCTGTTTTGTTCTATTCTGAACTATTCTATTCTATATGCGGAAAGATTAGAAAAGAAGAAATAACAAGCATACTTAGTAAGATAATGGTATATTTAGAGAGTGAAAGATTTGGGAAAAGAAACTGAGTAATACTCAATAATAAGAGAAAGACTTATGGCTGAAAGCCATTGCCTTTAAAATTATGAATGGCAGATTTTGGCAATCAGGGCATTTCCAGTTTCTATTCCAAACCCAACACAGCTTACGATCCAAAAAAAAGTCTAAATCGCAACCCCTCGCATACAACCTGAGCGTGCAGTGCAGACTACAACACAATAATACAACTGTCACCATCATGCTCCAAAAAACAGGAAAGGCTTTGTTTACTAAAGGAATCCCCCTGACACGTACTGTACTTTTCCTCATTCCTGCTCAAGCAGAGCTCCTTTCATACGTCTTGTTCAGCACTCAATTATTTAGCCTCCAACTCTATAAAAACTCCATCAATAAAAGATCAGCACAGGAGCGGAGAGAGAGAGAGAGAGAGAGAGAGAGAGAGAGAGAGAGAGACCAGGAAATGATAACACAAAAGCCTCTTTTACATGCACACACAAAAGCATGGCAGGTAGAGGTTGGAGAACTGCCTTGCTCTCAATAAACTCACAAAAGAGCCCATCATCAGTCTGAGAGGGCTTTTCTAGAGGAAAGCACACACATTGCACACAAAATGAGGTTGGTTTAGGTTATGCTGTAAATACGGAGCAGCATTATCCGGATCAAAACACAATCGCAAGAAGCAGACCTAAATACCAGGTAAGAAAGGGACTGTCAGGATAAATAACACATCAGTCAGCCGCTGCAGTGAGACGCTGGAGGGGGGTCATTCAATCCTGACAGTGAGCATAATCGACTAAGTTCCCACCGCATAGTGTCTATGAAGTCGGAATTAAGAGTGTCTTTCAGATTAATGTCTGGGTGTCTGACAAAAATGGTAATTTGGTATTAGAATGTCTTCAAATTGGAATAAAGTGGCACATTTGCAGCATATTTGTTCTGCTGAATTAACACATAATACGATTTGGTTTCCCTTCCCATGAGATCTCTCCAATCTTACAGATAGCATGAAAATGAGTGCATACACTGATATTTCTCTTTGTTCTCCAAAAATTATAAAAAAATGTTTTAATGTGCATGTACTCGATCAGAGGTTCTAAACTGGTTTTGCTTTATGGACCCAGATAGGCCCAACAACAGGATGAGGATGAGGGCATGTCAGGCAACCTGTTCATGTTCGCATTTGCCAAATTTAATTAGCTTCTACCAAGTGACAGATGAGTTTGTGCCAAAGTACCATAGAGTTTGGCTGGACGCACGGCCATTGACGTCAACAACAAAAGATATGGGAAGCGTTTTCTCCTCCCTTTTAGATGTTGATGCACAATTATATGGTTAGTTGCATTTTATAGTTTGCATTTAGCATTTTTTTCTCCCCCAATGCCTACAAACCGATCAGAACAGACCAACTTTTGGGTAGCGACTAGGCATGTAACAATACACAAATTTCACCATATGATACGCTACGATGCAAAGCCTCACGATACGATACAATATGATAAAAAAAAAAATAATAAAAAAAACAGCACCCAATGTTTTGCTCAAACGTATTCAAGGATTCAACATAAATGTCTTTTAAATCAAAAATTACACAACAGTGACTGAGTAAAGCGCCATAATAAAGTAACTTAGACAACAACGCTGCATTTATTTTGTTTGATTTTAATGAGAAAATCTAACATGAACTCACAATGTTCATGTTTTTCTTGAGAAAATTTAGTTTGTCTACACTCAAGTCATTTATATTTGTATAGTACTTTTCACAATACACGTTGTTTCAAAGCAGCTTTATAAAAAATCTTGCCTTAATGTCTTAAAAGCTCCCAGTGATCAAGCTAAAGTGACTGTAGCAAGAAGAAAACTTCTTTCAGTGTTATTTAGTAGTGAGAAAAAAAATAAACGCGAGAGGAACCTGACATACGAAATATGTACATAATCCAATAGTATTTAGCGGCTTAAGCAAAAACCAATCTGCACAAGTTATTTAGCCTCTTCACCCGGTTTCACTTTGCATGTAAATTTTACTGCAGTTTTTACCGGCTTATTACATGTGTGCAAGTGTTGTACTCATATCTTTTTACATTTCAACGTCAAAACCAAAGAATAATTGTGGGTTTCTTACGTTGCCAGATTTTTGAATAAGCTTGTTTTTGTTACTTACGAGCATCACGCTCAGTGTCATGCTCCGTGTCATCTGGGAGAGACTGGCTGTTAAATGCAACTTTGCTGCTGTGTTTCTGCAACGCAAATCCACCGATTTGCATGGTGATGTCGAAGTAAATAAAACAACATGTTTGATGTAGCACCAGGACATGACATCTTTGTTTGGCAAATTTGACAAGCTGTAAAGCTACAATCTACTTGCCATTTGCCATTGATCTTCTCGCCTATGTACTGTAGATCTGTTGCACTGTTTTCTTGTGAGCACTCAGAACCCCCTCACTGCAGAAGAGATTATTTCGCATCTCTCAATGTTGTGCTGCTTGGTTTTAATTACACTATAATGCGCTTGTTTAGTGTATTGTACGATACATATGGTATTGAATCGTGAGCGTAGTATCAGACGATACAATATGATACAATATTATTTTTACACCCCTAGTAGCAACCCATTTAAGAACCACTGTACTACATGTTTATTAAACAATGCTTTGGCAACATTGTGCTACAACACAGTCATGCCAATATAGCTCATTTGATTTTGAAATCAGCCAAATTGCCAATGGAGGCGAACACATAAAAAAATGTGTGGGCCATTCAGAGCTTTTTGCAGCCCCATCTGCCCAGCATTAGTGTGTTCTTTCATTCCTAACCCTTCCCATGATGCCTCAGTCATACTAGTACTACTTGCCAATGATAATCTCTCTATATCCCTCTAATTGACCCAACACTGTCTGACTCTGGCTCTTCATCTCACCCACACACACAAAAACATACACAAACACAAGCACACAATTACACTAACACACGCACTGTTCAGTTCATACACATCCATTCATTCCATCATGCAAAGACATGTGTCTAGGTACATGTTTGCACACAAGCACACGCACTGTTTAATTCCACACTGATTATTGATCTAGCAGTGTTTGACGGCTCTGACGTGCTTCTGAAGACACCCGGAATACACCTGTGTAAATGAGGGACAAGATGAAAGAGACTGGGAGAGATTGAGCAATGTTTGTTTTCCATAAAGGACAGGAATATAGAAAGAGAAATACAGAAAGAGAGGGGGGAGGCAAATAGAGTAGTGTAAATGGTCTGACCAAACACTCCCACCATGCTGAACTATAAATAGAAAGAGAGACAGAGAGAGAGAGAGAGAGAGAGAGAGAGAGAGAGAGAGAGAGAGAGAGAGAGAGAAAAAAAAACAGAAGCATAAAGAGTAAAATAAAGAAAAGAAATCCTGGACTGGATTTTGTTCTATGATACATTGACGCCAATTAGCATAATGAGCACAGAAATTCAATAAAAGAAAGGGAAGAAGGAGCAGAGGAGTGAAGAAAATTGATGAGAGGGGAAATGACAGGGAGATTGGAGGGTTATTGGGATATATAGAGATGATATGAGACCACTTTGGAAAGGGAAATTTTTTTATAGCAATTTCTGTGCAATTCATTGAGAAGGGAGAGAAAGAAAGAGACAGAGAGAGCCTGTCTTTTTTATTTTGCCAATTATTAAAAACATCATTCAGCATTAAAAATGTACATATATAAATGGAATTATCAAAGAATGACAATAATTAAAATGCTAAAACAAGGAGCACACTGTTTTGGGGTGGGAGAGAAAGAAAGAGACAGTGATAGAAAGAAAGTGGGGGAAGATAAGATAAATAGAGAGAGAGAGCAAGTGGGAAAGAGAAATTTAATAATGACGAAAGATGAAGGACTGAAATGACTCCACAAATTCATTACAAGGTCATTTAAAGCAAATGCTATAGTAAACAACAGGGAATTTGTTAAGTTCACAATGTATTTTTATCTTCTTTTACTCTGTCTTCATTTGAGAACATTCATCCTTGTTTCTTTCAAGAAGATAACGGCCATTAAATGCATTTTAATATGTTTGCCTTTCCTGAGACTTCAGCTGTTTGTTCATTCTTACCTCCTACCTGAGGACAAAAAGAGCTCACTACCTTCTTACCCTTCATAACCCCGTCTCATAATTATGACGGGGCGCAATTGCGAAATTAGTGCGAACTGTCTGCTTCTACAATGAGTTTTCTTTTTCAAGTCAACTACTGTCATGGCAGAGCAACAGTTGAAAGAGAATATTTCTGATCAAGTAAGTTAAAAGTCAATATATGTATAGCAGCTTACCTGGGCCTCGTTTCACAAAAGCATCGTAAGCCTAAGTAGATCGTAGAATCAAACTTACAATTCATTGATTATGGAAGCAGACTGTGTAAAAGAAAAAGATCATTCAGCACAACATTATTGTAAAAACAATATGTAAATATGTAGTTAATTAGGTCGAATATTTAAGATTAAGATTTAAGAATTTTAGCGAGGTAAATTACAAATGATTGTAAAGTTACGCACAAATATAATAAAGTTACATTGACGAACAGCACTATACTGTCACATTTCAGCACTGTCACACGGACAGTGACTCTCAAGTAGCACTTAAGTAGCATGTGTCCTCGCATGTTCATGTTAAATGCAGTTTTCATATTAAGTTCATGTTAAGTGCAGTGCGTAAAATTGCTCGTCGAAAACGCTCTTAACTGCTAAGATTGATCTTTATTTGGAAACGCAGCCCTGAATAAAAAGATTCAATGCACAGATGTTTGAAAGAAACTCTATTGCCCCCTTGAGTACTGAGTTTTGTTCCCGCCATGGTAATGCAAGAATGCATGTTAAGCATGTTCAACTGGACTGCGCACTGGCAATGCGGTGGCCAAGCGATCTCATCTCCATTCACGTACTTGCATAGAATATGTTTCAGCCTTTAAGGCATTTGTAGTTGTGCTTGCTAACTTGCTTACTTAGACATGAATGACACCTTATAATTGTTAATCATCTTGTTGAAATGTGTTATAACTAGGGCTGTCGATTTAACGCGTTAATTCAGTGCGATTAATTATACAAAAATTAACACATTAAAAAAATTCATGCAATTAATCATCTCCCCGGACCGTAATAAAGAATATTCCTTACACACTGTGTGAGCAATTCAAACTTGGAATACCACTGTTTTTTGCCCCAGGGGGCAGTAAGCAAAACTCGCTGTATAGGCAACATGCAGCTTATACAGACAGAGAACAAACCACACTTACCGAGGGCAGACAACACAAGATGAGAACACGTTCTTGCATTTAAACACAGCTTGATGGAGTGCAAATCCGAACGCAGGGATCTCAAGACATGTTTTAAAACTTTGTTTAACTTGACACAGCGACCTAAAAATGGCATGTTTATCATGTGATGCCGAGAAGGTCCAAAAGCATCCGTCTGACACTAATGTACATTGACGCTTCCTTAAACAAGCCCTTATAATAAATCTCAGACTGCATGAGAAATTCAATTGCAAAATGGATTGCTGTGGACTGAAGACCAATGACTGGCTTATGTTCAATAATATGGAAATAAACAATATATTGCATTCTAAAGCCACTTTTTGTTTTGTCTTTTTTAATGCTTGTGTACCAAAATAATGAAATATATTTTAATTATCTGTATAATTTTTTTATAATATACTGTATGTATATATATATATATATATATATATATATATATATATATATATATATATATATATATATATATTTAATACAGATGCGGCCTTTGAAAACGCGCATTTTTTCATGTGCCATGAGGCATTCCATCATGTGAAATCACTCCAGATAACGCAGGCGGACTTGTGTTGCACTTCTCACAATATTCACCAGGTGGGAACTTTTTAGTAAGAGCTCACACCTCTATCCAGTTACAGTGACAGTACTGCTGAGTCTTTTGTGGGTGTATCAAAGAGTATCCCATGCGTATTTTAATATATTACCTTGTAAGAAAGGTATTAGAAAAATATTAAATATAAAGGCAACATTTCATGGGAGGATTCCCGGGAAGCAAACAGGTCTACCTGTGCTCGACCGAATCGACTCCAAATCAGCTGGACCACCTGGGGGTGGAGTCTCCACTCTCCCCTGAGCATAACCTGTCATCCGCTGTGGTGTTGAGGTCGCCCAGGATGTGAGTGGCTCGCAGCGACTTGAGGTGCTGTTGCTGCAGGAGGATGCCCTTGGCGACGAGCAGACGGGGTGCGGGGTCTTGAGCCGTGCTGGGGCAGGATGTGTTGAATAGACTCCGTCTGATGCTTCACCGCCGAGAACTGCTGGGCAAAGCCCTCGATGGTGTCGCCGAACAAGCCAACCTGGGAGATGGGGGTGTCAAGGAACCGTGCCTTGTCAGCCTCTCTCATGCCAAAGGTGGTGTTCCTGGACCACCAGTGTGGACATCGCCTGCCCAAGAGACCGCGCCGTGACCTTCGTTGCCCGGAGAGCGAGGTCGGTCACCAAGCGCAGTTCCTGCATCAATCCTGGGTCAGAACTACCCTCGTGCAGCTTTTTTAGCGCCCTGGCTTGGTGTATCTGCAGAAGAGCCATGGTGTGCAGGGTGGAGGTGGCCTATCCAATGGCACCGCAGGCCTTAGTCGCCAGAGACGATGTAACCCTACAGGCGCTGGACGGGGGTCTCAGGCGGCCAGATGACCTGAGTGCACGAACCGGAGAATAACGGTGAAGGAGGCCATTGATGTATTGTGGAGCAAGTCCGTGTAGGGTTTTGAAAGTGATGAGGAGGATTTTATATTGAATACGATAGGAAAGAGGTAGCCAGTGAAGGTTATGCAGAATAGGAGTGATGTGAGAAAACTTGGAATAGGTGTGAACCTTGGCAGCCGAGTTTTGAATATAATGAAATTTGTTGAGTAATTTCTTGGAGAGACCAAAAAGAGCATTACAGTAATCGATTCGTGAGGTGATAAAGGTGTGAACAAGGGTCTCTGCATCTTTATAACTGAGGATGGGATGGAGCCTGGCAATGTTAAGGTAACTTTAGTGAGAAAGGAAATGTGAGAAGTAAAAGAGAGTGAAGAATATAAAATGACACCTAGACTGCGGATTGTGTGTGAGAACAATAACTCCATCAATATCAATAGACAGATTGTAGTATGTACTGGTGAGATTATTGGTACCTACAGATAGGATGTCAGGATCTAGTCCCTGATTTCTAGAATGCATGCTGTTTGAAAGTTGTGTATCGTCAGCATCGCAGTGGAAGTTAAGGCCATGCTTCCGAATAAAGTTGGAGCATGTAAATAATGAAGAGTAAAGGGCCAAGGACAGAACCCTGAGGAACACCTTGGGAAACTGGAAGAGTGGGGGACTTTGACTGTTTGATGGATACATAGTGCTGATGGTCAGAGAGGTAGGAGGTAAACCAGGTTAGGACAGTACCAGAAACACCAATAGCAGAGAGGCAAGAGAGAAGTATGCAATGTGAGATAGTGTCAAAGGCTGTGCTAAGATCTAATAGGATATGCATTATGAGTTCACCAGAATCAGCAGCAACTGGCAGGTCATTAGTTACTTTAATTGGTGCAGTCTCGGTGCTATGTAGAGGACAGAAGCCAATAAAAAATTTGCTGGTAGCAAGGTGGGAGTGTAACTGTGAGGCAACAGATTTTTCCAACAATTTGGAAAGGAAGGGGAGGTTTGAGATAGGGTGGTAGTTATTGATTTCAGATGGGTCCAGACCAGGTTTTTTTAGGACTGGGGTGACAGTAGCAGTTTTTAACGGCACTGGTTCTATACCAGTGCAGAAACTCCTATTAATTAAGAGAGAGATACGTAGGTCTTGACGTTAGAGAGTTTGAGCAGTGATTTAGGAGTAGGGTCAAGGTGAGAGTTGGAATATTCGATTAATTCATTTATTGACACCTATATGTGGTGGTTCCCCATAGGTAACCCCATGCGACTTATATCTTCCGCTAATTCATTTCCCTGTTGGCAAACTGCGTCTTCCTTGGGCAGAGGCCCCTCTGCCCCAGTCTCCATGCTTGTAGTAACTCCTCCTCCGTAGGGTAGGACCTACCATAGGACTTCTCCAATAGGCATACCTCTGACAGAGCTCGGCAAGACCATGTGACGTTTGTCCATTTAAATACCCCCCGGGCAAGGTGTGGTCTCCGCGGTGTCCTCCCCTTGGGAGGGACACCCCCCCAACTAGACCTGGTCAGCCCAGTCGGTTAATCCCCCTTTTTTTGGGGAGTGGAAAAAAAGGGGATAAGAGGCCATGACTGGGCTAGCCCGTCTCTATCTTTTGGGTAGTCGACTTGTCCCAAAGGGTCGTTCGACACTCATAACAGTGTTGGGGGAGGTTATGTGTCGGCCTGTTGCGCTGGCTATGAGGCACACAGTGGTCTGCCCATCACACACCGCCAGTTCACATAACATAGTTCAGCCAATTGCGGCATTTTGTATAGGGACCACTAGTGTTACTACATCGACACAAGGTTGGGTGAGTGACAGATAGGGAACGTATTGGTTACTTGCGTAACCTCCGTTCCCTGATGGAGGGAATGAGACATTGTGTCCTTCCTGCCACAACACTGAACTACCCGCTGAAATGGCCGGGACCTTGTCTTGGCTCATCAGCACAAAACCTGAATGAGTGGTTGCATACCAGCTCCTTTTATACCCGTATGTCCGGGGGAGTGGTATGCAAATACCACTCGCCAATTTTCATTGGCCTTTTATCAAAGACCAGAGGTGTCTCGGGCTCCCAAGAGTGACCCCTAGTGTCACTACATCGACACAACATCTCGTTCCCTCCATCAGGGAACGGAGGTTACGCAAGTAAGCAAGACATTTTCTGACTTGGCAAGTGAAGGAGGCATTTACACCTGAATTCAATAAATGAGTGAATGGACACCCCCAAAAGAGAACAATAGACAGTGAACTCATTTAGGCCAGAGGTACAAACCAGGTCCAATGTGTGACCACGTAAGTGTGTGGGAAAACTGACATGTTGTACAAAACTGAAACATTCCAATACAGACATAAATTCATGGCCATTAGCACAACATGTATGTTAAAATCACCAAGCAGTATTTAAGCAGGTGAGAGTGCACAAACAAGAGTCAACAATTCATTCAGTTCTGTTAAAAATATAGATAATGGTTTAGGAGGTCGGTAAACAAGAATTACAAGAAGGGGTGAGGGACAATTTAAATGCCAAGTATTCAAAGGTATTAACCTTGAGTACATCAATAACATTTGCTTTCAGGTGGCTGTGAAAAACAACAGCCAGACCACCACCCCTGGATGAGAGGTGTGGTCTGGATAGGTAGCTGTAACCAGGAGTGAGCAAATTTAAATGGAAATAATCAGACGGTGTTAACTATGTTTCTGTGAATAGCAGCATCAAGTTTTTTTATCACACAGAGTGTCACAAAGAAATGTAGCTTTGTCAGTTAGAGAGTGACAGTTTAACAGACCAGGGAGAGATGTGCGTGACGTTTATCAGAATTGATAATAGATGAGATACAGGTTATAGTAGTTAAACAGTTAGTATTCATCACACGGGAGGCAGCCAAGTATACAGTCTATTGCAGTTGCTCTCAACTGGTTTTGCTTCAGGACCCGGATTTTACATCGGAAATCAAGTGGTGACCCACCATAGTAAAAACTTAACCTGTATTTAATGTATCCTGGGTCGCATTTCCTTTTATGTTGCATAGTTTTGTTCATGGTTTTCAAGTACAAGGACATGCATCAAGTGACATTATTTTTGTTGTTGAAGTCAACAACATAAGTGACAGGAAGTTTTCTCTCCCCCTTTTTACAAATTGAAGAGCATATTTACTTATATGAGCCCATTATTATCCTGTTTGTTTCCTAATTTCAAACATAATTCAAACAGAACATACATATTACACAGGAAGAAAGGCTCCTCATTACCAAGATTAGGTCAGTGTAGTTAGTCTTAAATAATAGTAATAATAATAACAAATTATAGTATTTATGAAAAAATTAATACTAGCTGAAACACATCTTGAAATTTTAACTACAACTGCCACTGTTGATATAAAATGAGGTCTAATAGATTCTACCTTTAGATTATTTCATATGAAACTATAAAGTTTTGTCAAAATATAACAGTTACTTTTACTCATGTAAAATCGTGAAACAATTTTGTAAAGGTGATGATGTATAATGAAAAAAAAACAATTTGCGCATAGCACAGTGTTGCTCTTTTCCTCCTCAGAGCCAGCTCATTGCTGTTTGGCATGTCAGGGCTGCCTACTGTTTGAGAGGTTCGACTTGATTTCCTCCGTAATGCTTTAAACTAGAAAAGTCTCACTAGAATTGAAATTGGTCACATCAGTTTTGAGGTCTGTGCTCCGCAATATCAAGGGAAGCCTACGTGCGTCAGAGAGAAGAGCAGATCAAGACTGCAAGCTGGTTCCATTACACTCGTGCAAAAGTGCAGATGAGAAGCCTTTGCTGATTGTGAGATTATCATTAAATCTGCCTCAGCAGTCCTAAATAGGCTATCACTTGGGCGGCCACCGAAATATCTTCAATGGGAGAACCATGGCATTGTTCTTTCCCTGCTGTCTGTGACCCAGTCCGAATAGACCTGCGACCCTCAGTGGCAGATGATTTTGTTCTAGTTATACACATAGTCAGATTCATAACAGATGGCTGTGGAGGTACGCAGAAGGGGTCGGGGCATAATTGCTACTTAATAAGCAAGAGAGTAGAGACTCACTCACCGACTAAGAAGAGGCTAGTAAAGTTGAGAACCCACTGGGGAGGGCCAATGGCAGGAGCTAGATGTAACTAGTAGCTTGTAGCAGTAGCAGCAGAGCCCCCAGCAACTTCAATCATCCAGCTGCTAAAAAAGTCTTAGTCGTAGGAGATAAATCAGGGAGAGATAGCTCAGAGCAGTTTGTCGTAGACCAGTTATCCAGGGAACACAGAAGATAACAGTAGCTTGTAGCAGATGCTTAGCAGTACTCGCGGCGATCGACCAGTGGGTGTATAATCCAGAAAAGTTTGTAATAGTCCAGGAATCCAGGAAACGATGACGCATATAGCAGATGCTTAGCAGTACTCACGGCGATCGACCAGTGGGTGTATAATCCAGAAAAATTCATAATAGTCCAGGAATCCAGGAAAAGGATGACGCTTGTAGCAGAAGCTTAGCAGTACTCGTGGCGATCGACCAGTGGGTGTATAATCCAGAAAAGTTCATAATAGTCCAGAAATCCAGGAAAATGATGACGATGGATGTGGTGCTTAGCTTGTAGTAGTAACTTCACCGGAAGCAATAGTAACAAGCCATTGGTGTAACTGCAGGCAGCGACAGAAGAATAAACAGTAGATGTCCAGATTGATTCAAAATATGCACAAAAGTAAATGTCCAACATGATTAAAAGGATGCACAACACGTAAAGATGTCAGAGAGGAGAAGCTGTGAGAAGCGGCAACCAAACATGCACAGCGTACTCTCAGACGGAAGCCATGTAAATTCATTGTGTAGGGAAAATGTATTGTTATTTTTAAATCATGTTTTATATGGATATGCATTGTTAATTTCACTGCAAAAAGCATTTGAAAATGCTTGTCTTATTATTTGCCTACATCATTCACAATTCTTTATGGGATGAGTAGCATATAGTTCATTTCCTCATTAAAGATGTTAAGCACACAGTTTTGAATGCTATTATTTCGATTTTCAAATACGTTTGCTTGTAAGTAAATATTATAAAGTGATTCATTTCAAACATTGTTGATTTGTTTTAAGGCTCAGCATGTGTAAGGCTGGCCACGGGTGACAGACATGATGTGTGAATTGATGCAGAATTCCAACTGTCGCTCCAGGAAATCACTGGCTCATAACTGCTGGTCTAGGTTCAGCTTCCCCTCCTTAAATTCAAACATTAATAACTAGTGCAAAGTGAAAGGCTGACTCTAGATCAGTGGCTGTGTATGAATTCATCTTGCAATTCATGGATCATGGACCCTGAGAATGTCTTCATTTATGAAATTATTTCAAAATTAATACAAAAAAATTTAATTTTACAACAGATGCAATGAAGTTGTAAACCAAAAATAAATTGCATTTTAGATGGATTTTATTTTATTATTCAATAATTAAACCATTTTTACACAAATTGCTGTAGGCATAAAGTGTTACTTTTTTATAGTGGTTTTCCCGTTACAAATGGATTACTTAAATCTTAAATAGCATATGTGGTGTAAAGAAATGGAGTGTGTCCCTTATTTTCCTCAAATGAAACTGAAAAGGTCTCTTTTCCTCTGGTGTGGTTTGGAACATTAAGTGCCCCATTCATGAATATTTTGTCTCACTGAATTGTGGAAGGGAACATTGTTTAAGGTGTGAATCTTCCTTTTGTCCATAAGGACTAGGAGAACATTCCTACATGGAAAGTTTATCTGCTGCATAGCCTATACTTTGGCTCACATTAACAATGGAATCGGGAACCATGTAAATGTAACATACTGTATCTGTCTAAATGTTCAGTATGCCTTTAAAATAAATATTATTTGACCCAATCGTTTTTTTTTTTTTTTCTTTTTTTTTTTTTTAAATAAACTGCTATTTTGTCAAACAAAACAAGTTAATTTGTTACACTTCTAGTGTGGGCATTTTAGACCATGGTGTGTGGTGTGAATTTCAAACTTTATTTGGCTAAAAATCCACTGTGCAATGTCGTAGACATAATATGTCGTGGATGTGAATACCTGAAGGCCGCATCTCTATAACTATTTCTAAATATTTTAATCATTATCTATTAAATAATTGTTTTTTGAGGGGGCAAATATTTATGTATGCGATTAATCTGATTAAAAATTTTAATTGATTGACAGCCCTAGTTATCACTTTTCTAAGTGATCAGACTAAAGCTGGCTCTACACTAGCTGATTTTTCCAATGATTTTCAGGGTTTAGTTTCATTAACATAATCACCGGCCAGGCAGAGGGATACAGAGCACCCATTAGCACCTCTCAGCAGGAGGTATTAATCACTTGATCGTCACTTGACTCCCTGTTGAGTAAATGGCTTCAAGCACTGAAAAGACACGTGTTTTTTTTTTTTCTTTTTTAATAATTATGTCACTGAGAAGAACTGACAAGATGATAAGCTGATCTGAATTTTTATTTTATTTTATTTTATTATCACACTCAGCTACATATCATCACAAATGCTGATTAAAATCCATAGTGATTCTGTCATTCTACAGAAATAAAGCAAAAGCAACTAATGACGAATAAAAATAAACTTGACAGACATTTTACAGTTTTTGTGCATTTTAAAATATAACCTTGTGAAAGCCAGCCAAACCATGAAGAAAATGCAACATTGTAACAATTTTAGCCCATTTCGGAACAATCAAGCAAGCTACAGGTCTAAAAACACCCCAAATCACTCTATTGCATTGCAATTTCACTCATGTTGTTATTTTGTCAGAGAGAGATAGTTATGGTGAGTCGTTATGTGTGTCACCCTTCCACCATTTTTAATCGGCAAGTGTGTTATACCTCTGACTGAAGAGAGAGAGAGAGATCTCAGCAAAACAGTCTGCATGTGTGACACCCTCGGCCAAAACAAGTTGTTTTGAGTCTGCTGGTGCAGAGCCAGCTTAATAGGGTGACCAGATTCCTGCTTGTGGAAAACAGGACAGCCCCCTCCCAGCAAAAATAAAATTGATGTATCCTTACCTGGGCACAGATCAATGCTAAGTAGAGGGTGAATCCGCATCTGTAACTGTTGTCACCTTGTACTTTTCGCTGGCAGCAATTTTCAGTGTGTGCTTGTCTTTCAAGAGTTTATCACACCTCACTTTACTAAGCTCTGTCTGTGACTCCTTTTTTTAGAAATTTAAACTCTCTTTGACAATCCTCATTCAATGTACATGCAGGGTTGGGGAATAACGGAATACATGTAAGGTGATTACATATTTAAAATACAAACTATAAGTAACTGTACTCCACTACAGTTACAATTTAAATCATTGGTAATTAGAATACAGTTACATTCAAAAAGTATTTTGATTACTGAAGAGATTACTTTGCATTTCATTGTCATTTGTTTCATTTAATATTTAGTCCTTTCAGATGGAAAACATTTATACATATAAATGATGCGATCCAAAGTGCATTTGAACAGCGGTGAAACACTTTCTTATGTCTTACATTCATACGAGCAGACAGAGAAGTAAGTTTGGAGCAGAAGAAATAGAAATAAACCTTGTGTAAATTGTCAGCTTTACGCTAAGCTAAAATGCTATTACTAGCCATTTAACATGCACATGTTACCAGGCACGATCATATTTTTTTATCAAGAAAATTCACGTTGGATCATAATTTCTTTTTTCTAGTAAGACCTTTGATATTAGGGCAAAAATCGTATTCTTGATAATAATTTTTGTATTGTTTTCCTGTAAACAAATATCTAAAAATCCTGAAAACAAGATCAATTTGATTTATCTTGTTTTAGAAACAATACTGCTAAAGATATTTAGGTTTTTCAGAGAATGTATTTTTAACGTGTATTTTGTTTTACTGTACTGGCAGAGTTTTTATAGTCAAAACAAGTAAAAAAAATATACCAGTGCTGAAGAATTATTTAGAATACGTTACTGACCTTGATTAATCTAACAGAATACGTTACAAATTACATTTTAAAACATGTATTCTGTAATCTGTAGTGGAATACATTTCAAAAGTAACCCTCCCAACCCTGTGTACATGCATGCTTCCTTGACTTTTTTCCAGCCGCAATTTCATCTGTGTGGTCTTTTAAACTGACTCTTCATTCAGTTCACTAACTGGACATCTATTGATAGGGGATTGTGATTGGATAGTTTCATCCAATCATGTACTTCAAATAACACGGTGTGATTTTATTTGTTTTACAAGCCGTATCCTTGGCTACTTTTAATTAGAATACTCACGTGACTGAGGATGCCGCATAGGTGATAGAGAAATCACGGGACAAAACACAATATTTTCAGAATAAGATGGGACACTAGAAAAAGTGCTTGAATATGGGACTTTCCTGGAAAAAACATGACGTCTGGCCACCCTACAGTTTAAGGATTGTTGCCTGACAGATTATAATTCCATAGACAGGTTAAAAGAAGGACTCAAGCCATACACCACATGGCCAAAAGTAAGTGGACACCCCCTTGTAACTGACAGGTTTTGCTAGGTCTTTATTTCCATGAAGACAAATCTTAATGCTACATCAGTTAATTACACTCTAGAGAAATTACACTCTAGAGTTTGGGACGGGGCCCGTTTCTGTTCCAGTAAGACAATGCCTCTGTGGACAAAGTGAAGTCCATAAAGAAATGGTTTACGTAGTCTGGTGTGGATAAAGTTGCACAGACACCAGATGTGAAACGCACTGAACACCTTTGGGATGAATTGGAATGCTGACTGTGAGCCAAGCCCAAATTAAATGCTAAACAACACATATTGTTGTGGTATTTGGGTGTCTACAAACTTTTGGCCACATGGTGTATTTAGGGACCAAAATAGAATAGAGACATGATAGTGGGCCCTTCTGACTTGGTCCAGTAAGAAACAACCTAGCAACCCCCCAGAACACCCTAGCACCACCTTAAAATGTTCATAGCAATGTGCTAAAAATGCATCAACCATCCCTAGCATTGTTTTGCACAGGCAAACACAATTCAAGGCAAAAATGCAAACAACATTTTCTTCATAAAATGCAAAAATCTAGTTCTCCATACCTTAATTCGCCACACACATATCCCAGTCACTGCTCCTTTCAACAAATTTACAAATACAGCATGTCCTTGTTTAGCATTTCATGTAAAATTACCAGACTTGTGGCAAGGCTGTTTAATTAAAGCCTGAGATAATTTTGTATTGGAAAGTGAAGAACTCTACTTTAGATTAGGTGTCCGGTCAACATTTAAAAACATGACTTAACATCCAGCTCACTATCACAATCGTCTCGGTTACTGTCGTAACCTCCGTTCCCTGATGGAGGGAACGAGACGATGTGTCGATGTAGTGACACTAGGGGTCGATATTGAGAGCCCGAGACACCTTCATTGGCCACCCGAGACACCTTCATTGGCTCATTGGCCTTTGAGAAAAGGCCAATGAGAATTGGCGAGTAGAATTTGCATGCTACTCCCCCCGACATATGGGTAAAAAAGGGAGGCTACAATACGGATTCATTCAGGTTTTTGCACTGAGGAGCCGAGACAAGGTCCCGGCCATTATAGCGGTGTAGTTCAGCCTGTGGCAAGAGGGACACGTCTCGTTCCCTCCATCAGGGAATTGAGGTTACGACAATAACTGAGACATTCCCCTTCTGTCACTCACTCGACGTTGTGTCGATGTAGTGACACTAGGGGTCCCTATACGAAATGCCACAATGGCTGAACTATGTTACGTGAACTGCCGATGCAGGGGTAGGCAAGCTACTGCGAGCGTAGGAACAGATGCACTCGGACTGCACGTAGCCTCCCCAGACACCCCAAAACTTCATGTAATTCCCAACAACCCTGAGGGGGAGAAGGAGATTTATCTAGTATGGGAGCAGGCCGTGCCAGCCGTGGCCTTTTCTCTCTAAGTTTTCCTCTCCACAGAAAATTTTATTCGGCTGGGGCCTTTAAATGCTCATAAAATGCGCTGGGGAAGGCATTCTTTTCTGTTCCTGTTCTTTCAGGGGGAAAAGACCCCGCGGAGGTCACACCCTGCCCTGAAGGGGAGGGTAAAAAAGTGACGAATACGTCATATGGGCCTAAGGCCACACATGGAAGAGGCGCGGCGGTAGGTCCCACCCTTCATAGGGGAGGCAGCTCTACAAAGGCAGTGACCGGGGCAGAGAGGGCTCTGCCAAGGGAGACGCAGGTCTACTGAAAAAGGGAGACTGTACCACGGAAGATACATCACAGGAGGTTACCGGGGTAACCGAGACCTCTGGAGCACTTACCCCAGTACAGGGCACGTTAGCACACATACTGGGTCTGAATATGAATTCCTCCGCTGAATTCGTGAGCCAGAGGGCTAGGAGGAAGGACATCCAGGGTTCACAAGTCGTGAACACGCATGGGAGAGAAGAGTGCATGGCTTCACCTTGTAGAGGGGAAAGGCGCTATACACAAGCGGTACACCCAGCCAGCTGCCCCGCATAACGAAACCTACCTGTTCGTACCTGACAGAACACGGGACGAAACCGGCTCAACCCGGAGATTGTAAAATCTTGCGAAGGTATTGGGTGTTGCCCAGACCGCTGCTCTACAGATGTGTGCTAGAGAGGTGCCATTGGCCAGTGCCCACGAGGATGCCACACTCCTTGTGGAGTGTGCTCGAACACGCAAGGGGGCAGGCACGAACTGGGTCTAGTAGGCCAAAGGGTAAGCCTCGGTTGTGGGCAAGCCTCGGTTTGGAGACAGCATTCCCTTTCCGCTGTCCGCCAAAGCAGACAAAGAGCTGCTCAGAGCATCTAAAGCTCTGCGTGCGATCCAAGTAGATGCACAAAGCACGCACCAGACACAGCAACGATAAGGCTGGGTCTGCCTCCTCCGGGGGCAGCGCTTGCAGGCTCACCACCTGATCCCTAAAAGGGGTCATGGGAACCTTGGGCACATAGCCCGGTCGGGGTCTCAGGATCACTTGAGAGTCTTCCGGACTGAACTCTAGGCACTCTTCACTGACAGAGAACGCTTGCATGTCCCCAACCCTCTTGATCGAAGTGAGCGTGGTCAGGAGGGCGGTCTTCAATGAGACGGCCTTTAACTCGACTGACTCTAAGGGCTCGAACGGGGCTCTCCGTAGGCCTAAAAGGACCACGGAGAGGTCCCATGAGGGAAAGAGGCGCGGCCTAGGAGGGTTCAACCTCCTGGCGCCTCTCAGGAACCTGATGATCAGGTCGTGCTTACCGAGAGACTTACCTTCAACAGCGTTGTGGTGTGCTGCTATAGCAGCTACATATACCTTGAGAGTGGAAGGGGACAGCCGCCCATCCAACTTCTCTTGCAGGAAGGAAAGCACTGACCTGACTTCGCACCTCTGGGGGTCTTCGCTACGGGAAGAACACCACTTAGCAAAGATACGCCACTTCAGGGAATACAGCTGCCTTGTAGAAGGAGCTCTGGCCTGAGTTATCGTGTTAACCACTGTGGGCGGTAGACCAGTTAGGTCTTCCACGTCCCATCCAGGGACCAGACATGGAGATTCCAGAGGTCTGGGCGTGGGTGCCAGAGGGTACCCCATCCCTGAGAAAGAAGGTCCTTCCTCAGAGGAATTTTCCAGGGAGGTGCTGTCGCGAGGGGCGTGAGGTCCAAGAACCAGGTCTGGGT
This sequence comes from Myxocyprinus asiaticus, assembly GCF_019703515.2. Taxonomy (NCBI): domain Eukaryota; kingdom Metazoa; phylum Chordata; class Actinopteri; order Cypriniformes; family Catostomidae; genus Myxocyprinus; species Myxocyprinus asiaticus. Next base: position 29,906,503 of record NC_059367.1, read on the forward strand.
GGGCCAATACGGAGCCACGAGAATGACCTGCTCCTCGTCCTCCCTGACCATGCACAGAACCTGTGCAAGTAGGCTCACTGGGGGGAATGCGTATTTGCGCAGCCCCCGGGGGCAGCTGTGTGCCAGCGCATCTGTACCGAGGGGAGCTCCCATAAGGGCATACCAGAGCGGGCAGTGGGAGGATTCCCGGGAGGCGAACAGGTCTACCTGTGCCTTGCTGAATCGACCCCAAATCAGCTGGACCACTTGGGGGTGGAGTCTCCACTCTCCCCTGAGCATCACCTGCCGCGACAGAGCATCTGCTGTGGCCTTGAGGTTGCCAGGGATATGAGTGGCCCGCAGAGACCTGAGTCGCCGCTGACTCCAGAGGAGGAGGTGACGGGCAAGTTGCGACATGCGACGAGAGCGTAAACTGCCTTGGCGGTTTATATAAGCCACTGTTGTCGTGTTGTCCTTCCGGACCAACACATGCTTGCCCTGGATCAACTACCTGCATCCAACCTCCTGGTGTACAAAGATCTGAAGAAAGCCATCATGCAACAGGTCGGCCAAAGCCCAGAGCAACATGGCAAAACTTCAGCTCGCTGATGCTCGGCAAGCTCAGTTGCCTGTTCACATTCGCTCGACAGCTCCATGACACCTGCCGAAGGTGGCTGCTGGTTGAAGATCACACCACTGAGGAGGTACTTGATCTGGTGGTATTGGAATAGTTCATCGCCTGGCTACCGAAAGGGACAGCGGAGTGGGTCCAGTGCCATCGACTGGCATCGCTGGACGGGGCAGTCAAGCTGGCTGAGAACCATATGGCAGTGAATTAGGGGGCCGGCAAGCACCCTTCTTCTCTCTCTCTCTCTCTCTCTCTCTCCTCCCTCCCCTCATCCTGTCCCTGTTCCCCAGAAATGGGGAATTCCTACCCCAAACCCCGTTCCCCGGTCCCGTGGGCTGTTCACTAACCCTCTCCACTCTCCCCCACAGGCTGGTAAATCCGCTGCAGCAGATCTGGGAGAGAAGTCTGGGCTGGTCTGCTGGAGCTGCGGGGAACCTGGGCATTTCAGGACCGATGCCCCACGATGGAGGTGGAGACATTGGTCCAGGTCCCTGACACACCACAGGCCACCCCCGATCGAGCAGGAGAGTACTGGATACCTGTGAGTATTAAATGGGGTACATACCAAGCCTTGGTGGATTCAGGTTGTAATCAAACCTCCATTCATAAAAGCTTGGTTCAGTCTGAGGCTTTGGATACAAGCCGGTGGCTGAAGGTAAGGTGTGTGCACGGGGATATTCAAAATTTCCCTGTAGTGACAGTCACTTTTCAATTTCGGGGACAAAAACATAGTGTCGAGGCTGCTGTTAATTCCCGCCTCATCCATCCACTTATCTTGGGTACAAATTGGCCGACATTTACTACCTTATTAAGGGGAATGTGTGTGGATGGGTCCTGCAACAAAAGTATCAGTGTGTGATGTGTGATTCGCTGGCTGGGGAGGCGGAACCAGGGCCGTCTACGTCAGCACCATGTCAGGAGGATGTAAGGGACGGGGAAGTCTCGGCTTCCCCAGCCCTTAGAGAATTCCCTGCAGGGGATTTCCCTCTGGAGCAGATGTGAGACGAGACCCTTCAGAACGCTATAGATCAAGTGAAAGTGATTGATGGTCAACGCCTCCAGCCAGACGTTGCACTCACACATCCGTATTTTTCAGTTATTAAGGATCAGTTGTTTCAAGTGACGCAGGACGCTCAGACAAAGGAGGATACAACCCAACTGTTAGTACGGAAGAGCCATCAGGAAATGTTATTCCAGACGGCTCATTATAATCCGATGGCGGGTCATTTAGGAAAAACACAAGACACGTTCGCGGGGATGTCTGCAGGTGGTGTGCAGCATGCCGTGAATGTCAGTTGGTGAACCCCGCGGCCACACCAAAAGCACCATTGCGACCCCCCCACCACCTTCCCATGCTGAAAAGCAAACAGTGATGAAATTACTGTAGAGTGTGTAGAAATAAAGAATGTGGATTGTTCATCTTCCTCCTTTACAATAGAGCTAAGAACCTGTCACGATGGACCTACAGAGCTAAGGTATTCTTTTAAAAATCTTTGTTTGTGTTCTACAGAAGAAAGAAAGTCATACACATCTGGGATGGCATGAGGGTGAGTAAATGATGAGAGAATTTTCACTGAACTAACCCTTTAACTCTTGGCAGTGTGATCAAATAGTGAGTCAAAAAAAAAAAGAGAAAAATAATTCAAATTCTCCTCTGATATTATTTCCGGTTCATTCATTACATTGTAAATGTTGAGTGAGCAGTGAACTCTGTTGTATACAGCTTATTTTGGCAAATGGTGAATGTCATCCAGGTATTCCATTCATAAAGAACATTTTGATACGGTGCACAGCAAACCTACTGCATGCTACAAACTGTATAAATAGAATGGTAGTACGCCATTCCGAACATAACCACAAATCTCAAAATCCAAGACTAACTCACACACAATGCTCTTTAACCTCCCGGTGTAACCAGTATTTAGTATTGATCACAGATAGATTAAATACTGAATAAGACTGCATAATTAATGAGAATGGAGCCACACATGTTCTGGGGAGGTAGATCCAAATGCTAGGACCTTCTGCTCCATTAAAACACCATCAAACATGCATAAAGCTCTCTGCCCTTGAGTCTGCCTCTCCAAGCAGAATTACAGATAAGATTTAGAGAAGCATAAGAAAGGTTTCCCTTTCCATAGAGCATGTTTCCATTGCCTGGAGTTACAGTAAATTATAAAATGGATAGTTTTGATCCTGAATGCTGAATGGGCAATTCAGCGTTCCAGCCAAGCTTAAATACACAATACAGTTACAGCTATGACACAAAACACATGTTCACCTGTGTATACTGTGCAGCACCAATAGAGACCAACTATGAACCTTAGCACTAGTTAGGTTTACATGTCAGGGACTATATCTTATGTGTATACTGTATATATATCAGGGATATCATAAAATATTGATACATCGATTATTGATCGGCACATTATATTATCTGTATATTTTTGAGGCATCGATATATTAAAATTAGCTGACATTTAAATTAAAAGCCCAATTTGCATTCTTTACAATAAACTCTGTTGGCCTCTGTTTAAATCTGGCATAATAGCATTGGGAGACCAGAAGAGGACGATATACCCTTTACTAATGGTAACTCGACAAGCTGAAGCAGCACAGGAGACAGTAGTCCAAAGTTACAAAGTGTTGTTACTTCTTCAAGAATGAACAAAGTGATGGTGATGAGTTTGCAGCTTAGTGAAACTGGTGTAACTGCGCGATTAGAAATGGCGATGTTGAGAGTCACGTGACGCGGTCAAGGTGGATGGCAGCGTAGTTTAGCACCGCTTGTAGCGGCACAGTTTATTTATCCTCACTGATAATCCTAAGCGGTTAACTCGACAACTTTTCTTCTCTAAGAAGCAGAGAAGAGTTTCAAGATAAAGAAAAATGGCTTGTAGGCAGAAAACAGTGCAATCGAGCATAAAAAAGGCCTTGAGGGGTAGCGATGCAACCCAAAATGTCATCGGGGATGACAGCGCAGCAGTTTCTCCAATGGACACTGACAGACCCCTCGCGAGTAAGGGAAATGTAGCCGAGGACATCACGAATATATTTAATATACTAAAACAAATGTCAGAGGAAATGCAAAGCTTGAAAGAGATTCGCAAGGCCACCACATCTATGGAAGGAAAACTGACAGCGCTAATGGAGAGATGTCGAAGCGAGAGTGGAATTTCTGGAGGCAAATGATAGGGATCTGCAATCCAACCCCCCCGCTCGGAAGGTAGAAACTGAGGTGCTTCAAGATAAGCTCATGGATATGGAAGATAGAAGCAGACGCAATAACCTGAGATTTATAGGAATACTGGAGGGCAGCGAAGAGACAGACATGGAGGCTTACCTCAAAGAGATGCTACCTCAGTTACTAGGTATTCCAACTCCATCACATGGTTGGGACATTGAATGCACGCACAGAGCACTTGCCCCTCGACCTCAGCCGAAATAAAGACCGCGAGCAGTTATTGCTAGATTCATGCTTTCCGGGACATGGGACCTGATTCTGCGGGCTTACAGAGAGAAGAGACAGCTTCAATGGAACGGCAACTCCATACTCGTATTCCCCGATTTTTCGAAGATTACACAGGAGAAACGAAACGCCTTTAGGGAGTGCAAGAAAGCTTTACACGATCGTCAGATAAAATTTGCTCTGCTCTTCTCAGTAACACTCAAGATTGATTTAAAAGATGGTCCTAAGCGATTTAATGATCCCATGTATCTGAGCATTGGCTCTATTGCCTAATGGCCCAATGTTCTGCTTAATTTTTTCATACTCTGTTGGAGATTGCTTATTCCTGGACTCATTCCTGGATAATACTATTTTGGATTTATCTATAATACAAACGGCACACTGTTTAATGGACTTTTGTTGAACTGGGCCTGAGCAAATAGGTATGTTCAGATGTGGGGTTTGTGGGCCTCCCTGTTTTATTACAAGGTTCTGCTGTAATTTACATGTAGTACAATCCTGTACATGTTAAAGTGCCTTTTTTTTAAGAATTTAGTATTTCTGCTTTTAGATTTCAGTTGTCAGTTATCTGTAGCAATGTAGTGCTGCGAGCAGTGATGGCTATGCACCACATTCAACGAGCAGTCATGGACAAATGTGCTGGTTTGCAGTTTTGTTATTTTTATTTTTATTTTGTGTTTTTAATGTATTTTGTTTGGGGGTTGCCTGAGTTCAGTATGCACCTTTATTTTAGGGTTTCTAAGATAACCATTAATACATCTTATCTATCTGGCCAAGTCAGTCCAAAATAGTTGTAATTTATGGCTCGCCACGTGGAACATTAAAGGATTGGGGAATCCTATTAAAAGGAAAAAGGTGCTTATCAATCTCAAGTCTAGAAAACTTGATTTCGTTTTTCTACAAGAAACCCACTTATCTGAACAGGAGTCACAGAAATTATGTAAAGACTGGGTTGGTCATGTTTTTTACAATACCAGCTCGAGTCAGAGTAGAGGTGTAATCACCCTGGTGAAGCAGTTCAAATGTATAACGGAGAAGTGTGACAAAGAGGGAAGGATCATAGTTACACTGGCAGAGTTACAGGGGAGACCACACATTCTGGCCAATACATATGCTCCAAATGGTGATGACCCTAATTTTTCTGTCACTTTAGAAGGCATCCTGAGTGATTTAGGAGACTATCCGGTCATATGGGCAGGAGATATGAATGTGGTAGTTGATGCTATTTTAGATCGCAGCCACACACAGGCCCCTAGATCAGCCTTTATGCTAAAGCAAGTGTGTACTTCTTTGGGCCTCGTTGATGCTTGGAGGTTGCTTAATCCATCTGGCAGAGATTATACTTTCTTTTCATCTCCACATACACATATTCACGTATTGATTATTTTTTTTTATATCTAAGAACATTGTACCCTCTATGCTAAACTGTACAATTGGCAACATATTGATTTCAGACCATGCACCAGTATTTCTTGATCTTTTATCATTAGACACTATTAAAAAACCATACAGATGGAGGTTCAGTTCAGCTTTGTTACATCTCCCGGTGTTTAAAGATTTACTCAAAGACCAAATTGAGTTTTATTTATCTACTAACCTAAATTCAGCCCCATCAGTAGGGGTGGCATGGGAGGCGCTAAAAACATATATTAGAGGGGTCATTATACAGTATGCCTCAGCTAAGAAAAAGTTAGAGCGCGATAAGTTGTCTGTAATGGAGGGGTAGATCAAAGAAGCAGAAAATAATTTTAAACAGAGAATGAACCAATGTAACCTTAGAGTCTTAGCACAACTAAAGTATCAATATAACAATATCCTTACTCAGAAGGTGGAATTTGACTTGTTCAGAATTAGGCAAAAATCCTTTGAATCTGGAGATAAATCAGGGAAAATGCTGGCTAGATATATTAAACATAAGGAATCCTCTGCCTCAGTATGTGCTATTCAGCCCCCTGGGGGATGCCTTGCAACCAAGGCCATGGATATTAATGCCGCATTCAGGGATTTCTATCTAAATCATTACACTTCTTGCAGCAGCTCCTCTGAGGAAGAAATAAAAAACTTCCTCAGTGGACTTAATATCCCTTCTCTCAGTGAGAATCAACAGGAGCTCTTGGATTCTCCCATAACAGAGGATGAAATTTCAGAAGTGATAAAGAATTTAACAACAGGGAAGGCTCCAGGACCAGATGGATTTACAGCCAAATTTTTTAAATGTTACTCCTCAGAATTAACACCCCTATTAAAGGATATGTATGAGGAGGCTTTCGACAGGCAAGTGCTACCCTCAACTTTGTACCAGGCCTTGATCTCAGTAATTTTAAAGAAGGGGAAGAACCCAACTGATTGTTCCAGCTACTGACTAATTTCATTGATTCCTTTAGACATCAAACTACTTTCTAAAATTCTTGCCAACCGTTTACAAAAGGTAATCTCGGCTTTAATACATCCTGATCAGGTTGGCTTTATACAAAATAGGCACTCTTCTGATAATATCAGACGCTTCATCAATGTTGTGTGGGCAGTCAGGAATGATAGCTCTCCTATTGCTGTAGTGTCACTTAATGCTGAGAAGGCCTTTGATTGTGTTGAGTGGCCTTATTTGTTCACAACATTAGACGTTTTTGGATTTGGCCCAATATTCATAAAGTGGGTGAAGCTGTTATATAAACATCCAGAGGCTGCTGTGCAAACCAACATTGTAATTTCTCCATATTTCAGACTGGGTCGAGGTACACATCAAGGCTGTCCACTCTCCCCTTTACTTTTTTGCTTGGCATTGGAACCCTTAGCTCTGGCAATACGAGGAAATACCAGCTTCCCTGGGGTAGTTGTGGGGGGCTCGGTTCAGAAACGTTTGCTCTATGCAGACAATATCTTGCTTTTTGTCACTGACCCAACTAATTCACTTCCAGAACTACTTAGAATGATAAATAATTTATCTAAATTCTCTGGGTACAAGGTCAATTGGTCTAAGTCAGAGGCTCTACCCCTGACTGCTTATTGTCCAAAGTTATTGTTTCAGACCTGTGCACTTAAATGGCCTGACAAGGGCATTCTATATTTAGGAATTACTTTTCCCCATCGGTTTAAGGACACTGTTAAAGTCCGCTATTGGAAAAAAAATTCAGCTGACACAGCGAGATGGGCCCCCCTTTTTCTTCCCTTTGGGGCAAGGTCAGTGTATTAAAAATGAACTCCATACCCAAAATTAATTATGTTTTAAGCTCCCTGCCTGTCTCTGTCCATTCAAAATATTTCAGTATATTTGACAGGATATGTAAACAGTTTTTGTGGAATGGGAAGAAGCCTTGAATGCGTCTAGGGAAACTGCAGCTCCCTGTTGAGAGTAGGGATGTGCGAGACTAGTCGACTAGTCGACTAAACGGTTCTGATGCTGCTAGTTGACACTGGAATTCCTAGTTGGTTAATATTTCCCCCCATTAAACTGATCATAATTTTTACACATTTACGTTTGGCTTTATATTTTTACAGAGGCTGCACTTAAATTACTGTCATATTAATGTTACATATTTTAAATAGAACTAATAATACAAATATTATTTAAAAAAAAGAGGATATCTGGAGCAAATATAAAGTTTAATTTCCCCTCAGGCTGCGCGTGCTTCTTCCTTCTCTCACTCGCGGTGCGCACAGGAAAATGTCCTCTCACTAGACAAGCAAACTCAGCAAAGTAGTTAGGAAATCACTTCGGTGGTGTGGGAATCGGCTTTCCAAACGTTTGAAAGTCCCTAAGGATGTTTTCACATTTGAGTCTTCTTTAAATCTGTGAATGCTTGGATGTTATTTTTCCGCTGAGCGGGCTTTTTCAAGCGCAGGATAATCGCCGCAGGTGAGTCAAGTCCCGTCTTTCACCGGACCATGTCGACGGGTTAATTTTACTCATCAAAAAATTTATGCTTTTGAGTAAGTAGCCTAGAAAATAACTGTTTTAGACTAGGTATGCAATTTTTTTAATCTGCTGATTAAGAAGGCTATTTTCAACGAGGTGCCGACTGCTTAACGTGTTAAACTATCTTTGATTCTGTGTACAAGTCATGTTTAGAATACATTAGGTTTATTACAGGCTACATCACAGGCCTATTTTTCTATCCTATAGCTACTTTTTTTTTTTTAAATTTTTTTTTTTTTTACTGTTATTGGTTAACGTTTTTTACCGAACAGCTGTCATATTAGATCAGTGGCTAATGCACGACTGCACGTTGTGAAATACGCGTGACTTTTCAGTGCATTTTTTTCTCTCTCATAGATTTGGCTTAGTCTAACTGCTAATTATTTTCAACAATGTCCTGACTGTTTTGATATGTTAAGTAACTTTTACTTGATGATTTCCATTTAGAACAGGCTTTTAATGGTTGCTCTATTGATCCTGCACTATTCATTCAATTGTTTTCAATAAATATGTCTATTAAATATTCGCTAACTTAGATTCAGTGAATGCGTGTCATGTTCTATATTTAATGTACAATGATCATAATTCAAGGTGAGCACGTTGCAGATAAATGCCCCTTTTCAGTGGAATTTAGCATCGGATTTGGAATAGATTAAGTATTTTAAATGGGTTGCATCAATTATTTTTTTTTTTTTACTGTTTTCTGAAGGTTGGTTTCTCTTTAGACTAGTCAACTAGTCGGTTACAAAACTTCCGTTTAAACGACAGTCAAATTAGTCGTAGCGCACATCCCTAGTTGAGAGGGGAGGACTAGGTCTCCCCAAGCTATCTCTGTATCATTATGCATTTGGTCTGAGGCACCTGGGACAATGGATGTTACCTCCAGAGCGAGCTCCCCCATGGCTAGCCATGGAAAAATCTGTTTGCCCGCTTATACCATTTGAGTCATTATTGATAACAAAACTACCATTACCAGTGCGTAATCATCCGATTATTTCCCATCTCCAAACAGTTTGGAAGAAGACCTCTCTTGTTTTGGGGGTTGACCCTTTTTTAAGCCCTTTGTCTGCTATCTGGGCCAATCCAAAGTTGTTAATAGGTGCAACACCTGTGCTATGGAAGGAATGGGTTGATAATAATATCAATATTCTGGAAGATCTTTACAAGGATGACGCATTGATATCTTTTGAGAGACTTAAACAAAAATTCAGCTTGTCTAATGATCAGTTCTGGAGATATCTACAGATGAGACACATGCTCTACCGCCCTCACATGTTCCCAGGGGTAAAAACACTCTCAAGATGACCTGGAATGTCATGGGTACTGGCCATGAGGCATCTAAATATTATTCCTTACTTATTAGTCAAATGGGCCAAAATATTAGTTCTGCGGTTAAGATAATTTGGGGGGATAAGCTAATTTGGGGGGATAAGATAATATTTGAAGACGAAGAATGGAGGCTCACTGGGAATTTAAAGTTGATGTCTAGAGATAATAGAACACATATCATACAATTTAAAATTTTACACAGATTCTATTGGACACCCAGAAGGCTGTTTAGAGCGGGTTTTAAGAATATTCCTGAATGTTGGCGATGCCAGAGAGAGGAGGGCAACCTATTTCATGTCTTATGGCAATGCTCAGAAGTCCAGTATTTTTGGAGAGAGGTGTATGATTACATTTTAAAGATATCACAGACTCAGTAGGATTTCTGTCCTAGTTTATACATTCTTGGTGACCCTCTGCCGTTAAGTCGTGTTAAAAAAAACTGAATCACAGTGGATACAGAGCTGCATCATGTTGGGCAGATGTGTGATTGTGAAAAGTTGGAAATCTTCCAGAAAGCCTCCAATTTTTGAGTGGCTTTCGGATTTAGGGCGGGTGGCAGCCCTCAAAAAACTCTCCTATAGTCTGCATGGGAGGATTGATATTTATTTTGATAAATGGGGAAAAATTTTGCATTTCTGTAATCCTCAGTAGTAGCTAGCATGTGACGAGATGAAAATAATGGTCATGCTAAATATGATATGGCTCCTAGTGGGAACTTATGGTGCTGGCAACACCCCTGCCCCCCTTTTTAATTTGACCTTTTTTACTATTTTATTTATTGATTTACTTATTTATTATTTATATTGTTACCATTTTATTAACTAACTCCTTTGTTTTATGTTTGTTTTTGTTTTAGTGGTTTGTTTATATGTCAAGTACATGATTGTTTATTTTATTTCTTGTTTGTGAATAATAAAATCAATAAAGTACAAATCATAAAAAAAAAAAGAAAAGAAATGGCGATGTTAATTATGCAATTTCTCTGCCTTGAAAAGGTCTTTTATTCAAGCTGTCAAACCACTAAATGACATACTTGTTACTGAAAATACATTGTGTAGGCTATATGAAAGATTCATGTTCACAACAGATAATCCAGTGATGGCTTTGATTTACCCTGCCGCTCACACTTTATTAAAGTTGTGTTGAAAAATATGTCTGAAGAGACAAATACTATTGTGCAACGAGCAGCCCTATTTATATCTGAAAAATCCTGATATATATCGATATTCGGGAAAATATTCAGATTATCGATGCATGTAAAAGGCATTGATCCCAAGCTTAATATATACTGTATATATATATATATAAATGGTTACATCCATGCTATATTGTGGCTATACTCACAATAAAATATGGCCTCTTGTAACCTCTTACAACTTTATCATCTTTATTATTATTATTTGGGGTTTTTTGGCCCGGCATTGCCATACTGGTCTCGAAAATATATTGTGTAAGGTGTTATGTCGAATGTAATCATCTGGTACAGATCTACTGTCTTAGCATGTGGATTTAAAGGTTGTGACATCTTGTGCCCTCCACCCTTATCCTTGAGTGGAGATGCCAACCTTCTGTAGTAACCATGTGTCAGTTTGCTTGTGTTTGTAAAAAAAATAAAGACGGAGGGAGGAGGGACAAGAATGTGGGAGAGAAGATGGGAAGTGATAGCTCTATTCCACCAGGCGTTATCAGTCAATGTAGCTCGTGAGATGAGGTAGGCTTTTATGTTCCATCTTAATGCACCACAGCCCCTCAACTCAAGACCAGCCTTAGGCTAAAGTCTTAAAAGGGCTGCTGTGACTTCCACCTTAACCACTGGGAAAGGATGAGAGAGACTGAGAGACAGAAAGAGAGAGAGAGTTATAGAGGAAGGAATGTTGTTGGATGAATCAATTATTCAGTACAAGTCAAGGGCTTTCTGATGTACAGTACTGTTATATAAGCAGGGTTGGGGAGTAACGGAATACATGTAACGTGATTACGTATTTAAATTACAAAATAAAAGTAACTGTATTCTACTACAGTTACAATTTAAATCATTGGTAATTAGAATACAGTTACATTCAAAATGTATTTTGATTACTGAAGAGATTACTTTGCATTATATTGTCATTTGTTTCATTTAATATTTAGTCCTTTCAGATGGGAAACATTTATACATATAAATGATGCAATCCAAAGTGCATTTGAACAGCAGTGAAACCCTTTCTTATGATGTGTTACATTCATATAAGCAGACAGAGAAGTAAGTTTGAAGTAAGTTTGGAGCAGAAGAAATAGAAATAAACCTTGTGTAAATTGTCAGCTTTACGCTAAGCTAAAATTCTATTTCTAGCCATTTTACATCCATGTTACTTGGCACGATCATATTTTTTTTTTATCAAGAAAATTCACGTTGGATCATAATTTCTTTTTTCTAGTTAGTGCTTTGATATTTTACTTTGTTTTTGTTACAAACATTTTTATTCTTGATTATAATTTTTGTATTGTTTTCCTGTAAAAATATCTAAAAATCCTTAAAACAAGATCAATTTGATTTATCTTGCTTTAGAAACAACACTGCATAAGATATTTTTTTCAGAGAATGTATTTTTAACATGTGTATCTTGTCTTACTGTACTGAGTTTTTATAGTCAAAACAAGTGAAAAAATCTACCAGTGCTGAAGAAGTAATCCAAAGTATGTAGAATATGTTACTGACCTTGAGTAATCTAACGGAATATGTTACAAATTACATTTTACAGCATGTATTCTGTAAAAATTAAAAAGTAACCCTCCCAACCCTGTGTATAAGAGCCTGCCACTCAGCTAAACTATTTTAAAAGGATCTAAGTATTGTCATATAATTTGATAACATTTAATAACATGATGGGCGGAGAGGTTTGTTATGGTTTGATTATGCTCTTTCATTTAACTTGCAAAGTCAGAATTTTCAAAAGTGTAATAGAATGCCACAGTCAGACTTCTAATTTGAAAAAGAAAAAAAAAAAACAATTTGAAAATCTACAGCTCGGATTTAGCTGAAATGCAGGTGTATGATGTCACTTTAGAGCTGTAGCACCCAGTGAGATGCACACAGTTAATGATTCACTTTTAAGCAAATTACACGCATTACTGAGTTCCTACATTATATTATAATAAAGTTCCTACATTATATTATAATAATTACACCTGTTTAGCGAACATTTACAAAATCAGGTGTGTGAATCATGGTAAACAATCTTCTCTGTTGATAATCGTTCAACTTCAAAACAAATGCTACTATTGCATAGCATCTTTTATCCTCCACAGTTTGTTGCTAGGAGGTTTATTTGTTGACAATTGATCACCTGCAATGCTAACGTGAGCATTGTCATTTTGTTTCTTTAAATGTCAACTTCTGAGCGTTGGGCAATGGAATTCCTTCATGGTTGGAAGTCAGACGCATTTCCCAATCTGTGGGTGTTTTCAAACCAGGATTAGCATTTCTCAACTATCCAATGAATGCAGGGAATCTCAATGTAGTAATCAGTGGCCGTTTCCAAACCAGGATGGGCGTTTCTCAACTAACCAATGAAAGTAGGGAATCTCAATGTAGTAGGCAAATCATGTAAAGCAGTTGAAAAAAGCCCATCCCTGATTGAAAACACCCCCTGATTGCGAAACACCCATTTTTTTTCTTCTTGGTAATGCCCCCAGGCGGCTATTTTCTAGGCATGCATTTCTAAGTACATTTCTAAATAAATATTTAGAAATAAGAAATTCCACTATTATTGGATTTACTGGCCTCAGCGGTCTGATACCAAATGATGAGATCCTTCCATATTTTTTAAGAATAGATTCTTTCTAGACTTTCTATTATTCACTAATATCACTAATTACAACAAAACTCATAAAGTGTATTTTTAAACACACGTCATATCAACAACCATCTTATAATCTGAATTCTTGGTTAATTTCAAGCTAGACCTGACGAAATGAATGACTTGTGGTTCAGTACGTTTTAGACACTGTTTACAGCTGGTATAAAGATGCATCTCGGGTGGTCCGATCACATGTGTTCAGGAAAGACACATCGCTGTTTACACCTGTTGCTTAAATGCGAGGGTCTCTGATTTCGTGATGAAATACATCAGTCACTATGTCAGTGTGCTACTGCATGATGATAAACTGTAAAAAAGTCATAAAAGACAAAGAAAGCTAGAAAAAATGGCGCACTGTTTCTCCCAGATGCAGCTGAAATTTAATCTAAGTACAAACGCAACATATTTGGTTAAGAATTATCTGTTATTTAACTGGGGTACCTGAATTTGCTGAGGGTGATTCTCATCTGTGTCCCTAAATGTTGATCTCAGACATATTGAAGAACATCCATGAAGTTCTTGTGGTTGTATATGTATTCGCTTTTTCACTTTTTCAGATTTCACAGTTATTTCCTTTTAAAACCGCTCGTAACCGGCTAAGTTTAAACTCTTGTTTTAGCGCAGTGGTTGACTGACAGGTGAGGGGTGGTGCTTCACTGCTGTCTGGGATGCATACAGGACGGATTAGCTAATTTATTACACCTCAAATACGATGTGGTCACATGCATATTTTACTACATTTGTATGTTGTTTTTGCGATCCGACCACAAAACGTTTTGCACCCCATTTAATTCTGTATTTAATGCTGACCACTTGTGACAGATCACCCCAAATGCATCTTAATACCAGGTGTAAACAAGGTCCTAGCTTCATTAAAATTACAAGCTGATAAAATTAATTTGTTCTGTAGGAAGCGCTGTAGATTAAAAAGAACCAGCTGATAAGAGTCATTAGTTCAGAAATAGGCCTACACTGGTCAAACTATATGTTTTGCGCTGCTGATTCAGAAGCATTGTTGCAGTGGTAGTGCAGGAAACACTGTCATAGTATTTTAGCACAGTGCTACGCCCGCATCGGCAGAGGAATGCATGTTCAACAACTGTAAGCTGATCCAAAAGTCATGAAAATCACTGAATTCACGTTTTTTTGTTTTTTGTTTTGTTTTTTAATAAATGGAATCGGTTCTGAACAAGAACATGTTCTCGGATCCCAACCCTAACGCCAAATCACCAATTAAATATGATACCATTACATAAATGTTGCTTCTTTGCTAAAAACACTGTAAAAAAACAAAAATCAAATGCACATTCTGGAGTTAAAAAACTAGGCGATGCCTTTACTTTAAAGGTGACTGGCTCCTTTAACTGAAAGGTGTGGCTTCCTTTCATACAGCCACCATATTGAGTGTTATGATTTCTCCCATCCAAGTTTCATTGAGTAGCCCATATACTCCATATGCTGTCTCTGTTAGTATCCAGTCCTAACTTGTTGCGGCTTTCGTCAATGGGCCCTTGCTCTACCGAATGAGTCCCACAGACACAGAGAAAGAGAGACAACGGATGAGTTTATTTTTAGCTGAGTCCACTGTGTGCACATTCTCCCCTGAGACAGAGAGATGAAAGAAAGACCCAGCAATCAGCTCACACACCTGCTGCTCCTAGATCTTCACTTTCAGTCTCTCCAGCTCAACCAGTGCTTTATCACTGAGACAGGAGTGTTAAAAAATCAATATTTCAAAATATTGCGATATTTTACATCACAAAACTGTTTCAAGAATCAAGAATCAATATTTTAGTTGCATTTTTCACATTAAGACACTGAGAGCAAGTGTGTTGAAATCTGAAATCTTGTCTTCTTTTTCAAAGTTACACATAATCTCTCCATCTTCTGCTGTTTATCAATCCATTTTTCTCTCTTTCATTTCTCCTGAAACCTGCTCCAAACCCATCTGCCTTTCTAGCTCAGTTTCTTTTCCTGTCAATCTCTGCCTTCCCATGCTCGCTTCCTGTCCTCCCACGCCTGATGTCTGATACCATATCTCTCCATCTCTCCTTCGTTTCCCTTCTCACCCCTTCAACTTGTATTGTGCTTTTCCTAAAAACAACCTCCCTGTCTCCTTTTCTGTATATCATTTTCCCAGTTCCTCTTGCTCTCACTGGTTCTTTCTGTACTTGGGATCTGTTACCACTTGAGAGCGACATAGTGTTTCTCTAGACATCAAAAGCAAAAAGTGTGTGTTGCCTTGTTGCATCCAGTCTCTCTTATATAATCCCTCTAATCTACCACGCACACACTCTTGTCAACCATCCTAACTATTCAGGCTCAGGACCGCCCAACCAATAACAGGCGTAAACATAAACACAGACACAAAAACCTCTTTCCTGGGATTAATTTTTAAGAGTTAGATCTTCAGCAGAAATGCATTTTGCTTGGTAGGAATGCATCCTAGAATGCCCTGGATCAATCAGATGTGAGTGCTGTGGGAAAAGCAACTCAGTATCTGGGCATTTTGATCCTGAACTCCCCCATCATGAAGTGGAACGGAAAGAACGAAATATCGAGAACTGTTGGTTAATCTTACAATTCAATTACATATGTCAAATAACCAATAAAATTGGATAAAAAATGGCATCATAAATTTTGCTTTTGAAAAATTTTCTTTTTCAGACTATTTCCCAGAATTTCCAAGACCAAACAGATGTAAGCACTGGGTGGAAAAACAACTCAAAATCAGCCGTTTTGATACTGTACTCCCCTGTTATATAGCAGCTCTCTCAACCTGTGAAATCCCCTTACGAAACAGTCACTCTGTTGATTTGGTGCGTGTCTACTTTGCTCTGCCCCTGTCCTTTAGGATTAGACTAAATTAATCGACACAGAAAGCCTCTAAATCCTGTGGGTAGACTTCAAATTTCAAAAGATCTGATCCTGACTGATCACAGAGATTGATTGGAGTGAGAGACATCTGGCATTGTTTCGCCAGCCTAAATGAGAGGTTGATTGAAACGTTGGATGGAAAACAGAGAGAGAGGCTCTGCCGTTCCCAAGGAGAGGATTCAGAAGATACAGAGACGGGGACAGAGGGACAAAGAGGAGGGAGGGTGGATACAAGGATTAATTTCAAAGTGTCCTCTCCTCTTTCAGGAAATTCAAACATTCTTGTGCCTTGGCTTGCTCCTGCCTCAAGAGAAATGGCTCCATAATTCCAATCTAACACACATAAGCAGTAATGACCTTTCCAGTGAGGGTCTTTCTTGACATTCCAGTAATAGTGGAATATCTTGTCTACAGTAACCCTTGATAGTCAACAGGAGAGGCATTCTATTGCCTAAGTATGTTAAGGTGGAGAGATGCTATTTGTGGCTGCCTGTCTCTGTGGTGGTGGAGTGAGGAAAAGGCGGAGAGAGCGCATGCTTCTCAGTGCCTTATGGAGCTGGTGCATCTGCGAGTGGGTGGAAGGCAGCTCCATATGCCCGTCTGGGTAGGGCGGAGGTCTGCTAGGGGAGCACATCTAGGGTATTTATTACAGTGCGTGTGAGTGTGTATGTGTGTTTGTGTTGTTAGGCGCTGCAGGAAACAGTGGGGGGCATTGAAAGCAATTGTTCTGTTTAGTGTGCCTTGTTTGCATGCACAATTGGCTCTAAGGCATTTATCATGCCTAAACGATTTCATCCATTTATTTATCCAAGTAAATGTCCAACATGGTAAGGCTACCCTTTTTATGTAATTATTACTTGTGCTTACTAAGGCAAGTGTCACTATTTCTATTTATCAAAGCTAAGGCTGTGTTGATACAATAAAATATAGATATTTCGCTTTTTCTCACAATATTGTATCGATACTTTAGATCCATGTATCGATATTTATATTCAACTATTGGTGTATTCATATCACGTTGATAATTTCCTTAAGATGAAGCAGATCATCTAAATAAGTAAAAACTCTGAAAGTGGTGTTTCTTAGTGCAGTCAGAGAGACTGAAACTATGCCTGCAGGATTCACTGTTTCTCTCACGGACACGCTTGGCCTCTGTAACAGAGTTAAAATGGGAAAAGAGGAGGCGAGAACTGGACGAACCATCAAAGTAATGTTTAATGTAAAATTAAAACATAAAGACAAAATACAAATGCAGACACAGTAGCTGCGTGTGGCTCTCTCTCTCTCCCGAACTGCCGCATCCGGCTGCCTTTATCACTCTCCTCAGCTGATTAGCCCGATTGGGGGCTGGGTGTGCATAGTCACAGCCCCGCCCTGCCCTCCTCCTCATCACACTCCTCCCTCCTTTGCCTCAGGCCGGGAGTACAAATCCCTTAACACAAGTGTTAAACTTCAGTGTGTAACTCATCCCACACCCTTTGTGCTACAAGCATGAATGATACCTCAAATTGTTTGGCATGTTGAGGAGAGGTGAACTATTTATTTTCTAAGCAAATCAGACTTATGATTTTCTCTTGGCAGATGATAAAATGGATGGGAATATCCCATAGATGTAAATTGAAGGAGGGACCCAAGCCATTTTTAGGGACCAGAATACCATAAATACTTAGGGGTGGGATCTTTTAATGTGGGCCAGTAAGCAACCACATAGCAACGACCTAGTAACCTTCCAGAACATCCTAGCAACTGCATAGCAATTAGGGTTGGGAACTAAGAACCAGTTCTTATTCAGAACTGATTCCATTTTTTAATTAATAAACACCAAAATGATTTCCATCACTTTCAGTTTTGGTAATGGTCCCCAACCGTGCATTTTTCTGTCAAGTACTCTAACAGACTTTCCTGCTACCACTCAGAAGCACTACAAAACCGCTATTGAATCAGAGGTGCAAAACATAGTGCATCCAGTGTAATGTGATTTCCTTACAAGTCTGTTCTTTTGAATCTACCGAAAAACATACAGCGCTTCCTCCTAAATGAATGACTTAGCTGGTTATTAGCTGGTTCTACTAGTGAATCAAAAACTTACTAATCCACAAGTCATTCATTTTGTCATGTCATCAGTTGAAATGAACCAAAGAATTTGGAGTAATTACTGGATTGATGTTGGCATGATAATGTGTAGTTAAAGATACACATTATGAGTTTTGGTGTAATTAGTGGTATTTTATAAAATGAATGAATGAATAAATACTAACCCCCCAATAATCAAAACAAGCAAGTCCCATTATTTATACCATGATCAATGGAAACATGGGTAAAGGCTTCATGCTGCAACACTGTTCAAGCCAAATCTACGCCCCTTGGACAGAATGTCTTTTAAACATGCAAATACACGTGCGAACATCCCTTTGAACTCTATGCATGTCTGATGAAAATTAAATGGCAACTCTCTAAGGGGCACCATTTATTGAATGCCACACTAAAAAAACTGTTTCAGTAATGCTTTTGGCTTGCTTTCTCTGCCCAGCTGTACACGCAGGTCTGTAGATAATGGGTCTACAGGGACAGGTTAGAGTCAATGGAGAACACGCACCATTTCTTTTCTGCTGCTAACAACCAGCAGGTCAGTCCTCCTACACTGAAAGACTCCAAAAAGAGGATTAAGCTCGGGTAGAGATTCATCATTGGTGCATTGCACTTCGCCCCAGCTTTGGATTTCTGCAGTAACTTGAAGATATGTGACATTTGCTTTGTTTGAGCCAAGTACAGTGGCATATTTATCACAATTAGTGACAAATGGTTGGTAAAGCCCAACTCAAAGTCCTCCAGGCCATGTGCCATGTCTGTCATGAAACATCAAGCTCAGACCACCTGGGGTAGAGAAAGGAGGTTGGGGGACATTTGTTTTTATTTATTAATTTGTTTAATAATTGAGTATCAAGTGCATTAACTTACAAAATTCAAGCAATGAATGTGAAATAAGCAAGCACATTACTGTCAATTAAGGATGTGTTGTATATTAAGTACTTACCTGAGATATTGTACCTCATTTGCTCAAATACTCAAACATTAAACACATTACCATTAATTCATTCACCCCTCAGGCCTATGCTGCACAAGCCTACACAAAATGCTTAGTATTCTGTCTACTTCTTTCTGATTTATGTTCCTCATTTAATTCAGGGCTTCATGTACTGCTGATTCAGGTTCTAGGTTTAAACTTGCTTAAAATTCAAAACCACAGCATAATCAAAACTCAGAGAAGCGAAGCCAACGAGTACACTGTAATTTGCCAGTTCAGTTACGAGTGAAGTAGGCCAAAGGAAAGTTCGCTTAGTTTATGAGCCTGAATCAAAAGACTAGAACATGAAACTGACTCAGTGACTTTAACTCTACTCACAAATACAGATCTGCTCATACATTTACATATTGTACCCCTAGTAGAATATGCAAGATGTTTATAATTTTAAATTTTATGATTTTATTTTTTTTATTAAGTACTGCCGTAAAGAAGTTATTTGTCATAACACATATACTCACTGAGCACTTTATTAGGAACACTATGGTCCAAATAAAATGCCCGACGTGGTCTTGTGCTGTTGAAGCCCATCCATGTGCTTCAAGGTTCGACATGTTGTGCATTCTGAGATGCTATTCTGCTCACTACAATTGTACAGAGTGGTTATCTGAGTTACCATAGACTTTCTTTCAGCTCGAACCAGTCTGGCCATTCTCTGTTGACCTCTCTCATCAACAAAGCATTTCTGTCCACAGAACCGCCACTCACTGGATGTTTTTTGTTTTTGGCACAATTCTCTATTACCAACATCGTAATGTTTTTCTGCTGGAGATAACTTCTTTGAATAGAATGCACAGGGATGTAATTTGGGGGGCTCACCCTGACGCTGAGAAAGTACGGCTGCAACTCCAGTGGTGGATGCATCGACTTCTACTGGGACCGATGATGTATCCTAAAAACTGAATGGATGGTTGGTGAAGGAGACACTTCTCAGGTTTCAGGTACAGATAGTGATCTTGAAGGCGTTGCAGGACCAGCCTTACATAATGGATATGTTCCTCGAAAGAGGTGGATTATATGAGTACATCGTCAATGTACACCAGGACAAAACGGTGGAGAACATCTTGGAAGATCTCGTTCATGTAGGACTGGAAGACTGTGCGGCACTGACCAGTCCATATGCCATGACTTGATATTCGTAGTGGCCGCTGGAAGTGATGAATGCGTTTATGCACTGCGAAGATCGAGTTTGATGTTGGCCCCTCTCAGTAGTTCCAGGGCCGCAGGAACTAAGGGCAATGGGTACTGGAACTTCACAGTGATATTACTGAGTGCACGGTAGTCGATGCAAGGTCGGAGACCTCCATTTTTTTGGCCACAAAGAAGAAGCTGGATGTGACTGGTGATGTGGATGGGCAGATGCAGCCCTGTTTAAGGGCTTCTTTTATTTAATTTTCCATGGCCTGTTGCTCTGGAATTGACAAGGAGTAGATTTTACCTCTAGGGAGAGGGGTGGCAGGAAGGAGGTCGATGGCACAATCCCAGGGACAATGCGGAGGAAGTTGAGAGGCTTTCTGTGGACTAAACACCTCGGCAAAGTCTTGATAGGTGGTGGGGATGGAGGTCTCAGATGGAGCATAAGGGCTTTCAATTGTGGTGGTGAGGCACAGGAAGGGTTCAGGATGGGAATGACGGACAGGCATCAAAAGGCTTCATGAAAAACAGAGTGAGCCCCAGGCTGCTAACTAATTGGTGGACCATGAGATGACGGGATTATGGTGGATGAGCCAGGGGGCTGGTTGAGGGGGGTGGGGGTGTCGCTGGCCCAACAAGTTGTTGAGTGTGTGTGTGGGGGTTACTGTCCTTTTTTCTGAATATCGTGAAAGAAAAGTCCCAGTTCTCCCTATGGTGCTTGAAAACTTTAGGAGATCAGCAGTTACAGAAATACTCAAACCAGCCCATCTGGCACCAACAATCATGTCACAGTTGACACATTTTTTTCCCCTTTCTGATGGTTGATGTGAGCAGTAATTGAAGCTCCTGACCTGTATTTAAATGATTTTATGAATTTCACTGCTGCCACACTATTGGCTGATTAGATAATCACATGAATAAGTAGGTGTACAGGTCTTCCTAATATAGTGCTCAATGAGTGTTTAAATATTCCTGTATATATATTCCACAAGACAAAATAATAACTAATTTTACATAAATTATCCTGTTCAAAAGTTTACAAAGTTTATTGTTTTGTAAAATCCTGTGTCACCTCCTCAAGCATAAAAGGCTGTTTCTAGTCGTGTTGTGATGGTTGTGCATGAGTCCCTGGTGTGTCCTGGGCAGATAAGCTGTCCACTCTTCCTGACAAAAAGCCTCCAGGTACTGTACGTTCATTGCCACTCTGGAAAATGAGGGACTCATGCAAAATTATCATAAAAGACTGCAAGCACACTATATGACTATATGAATTAGAGCCAAGGATGTGTCTGAACTTCTAAACAGGAAAAGTTGTGTCAAGTATATACTTATATATATGTTTATGCAGCTATAATTAAATATCTGTTACGCAGCTTCTTCTGGGCAGTTCTAAATTTGAAAATCCAATTTTTATGATCTAATTTTTCATATTTTCTATACCCTTGCTAAATCTGCTTTTAAATGTATACACTGGTGGACAAATTTTGGAATAATATACAGATTTTGCTGTTTCGGAAGGAAATTGGTACTTTAATTCACCAAAGTGGCATTCAACTGATCACAAAGTATAGTCAGGACATTACTGATGTAAAAAAACAGCACCATCGCTATTTGAAAAATGTCATTTTCGATCAAATCTAGACAGGTCCCATTTCCAGCAGCCATCACTCCAACACCATATCCTTGAGTAATCATGCTAAATTGCTAATTTGGTACTAGAATATCACTTGCCATTATATCAAACACAGCTGAAAGCTATTTGGTTCATTAAATTAAGCTTAACATTGTCTTTGTGTTTGTTTTTGAGTTGTCACAGTATGCAATAGACTGGCATGTCTTAAGGTCAATATTAGGTCAAAAAGGGCAAAAACGAAACCACTTTCTCTAGAAACTCATCAGTCAATCATTGTTTTGAGGAATGAAGGCTATATAATGCTTGAAATTGCCAAAAAACTGAAGATTTCATACGAAGGTGTACACTACAGTCTTCAAAGTCAAAGGACAACTGGCTCTAGCAAGGACAGAAAGAGATGTGGAAGGCCAGATGTTCAACTAAACAAGAGGATGAGTACATCAGAGTCTCTAGTTTGAGAAATAGATGCCTCACATGTCCTCATCTGACAGTTTCATTGAATTCTACCCACTCAACACCAGTTTCATATACAACAGTAAAGAGAAGACTCAGGGGTGCAGGCCTTATGGGAAGAATTGTAAAGAAAAAGCCACTTTTGAAACAGAAAAACAAAAAGAAAATGTTAGAGTGGGCAAAGAAACACAGACATTGGACAACAGATAACTGGAAAAGAGTGTTATGGATCTTAACCCTACTGAGCTTTTGTGGGATCAGCTAGACTGTAAGGTGCGTGAGATGTGCCCGACAACACAGCAACATCAATGGCAAGTGCTACAGGAAGCGTGGGGTGAAATGAAACCTGAGTATCTGGACAAACTGACAGCTAGAATGCCAAGGATCTGCAAAGCTGTCATTGCTGCAGGTGGATAATTTTTTGATGAGAACTCTTTGAAGTAGTTTAAGAAGTTCTGAAAATTGTAATAGTAATTTTCCACGTTTTTAATGTCCTAACTATACATTGTGATCAGCTGAATGCCACTTTGGTCAATAAAAGTACCAATTTCTTTCCATAAGAGCAAAATCTGTAAATTATTCCAAACTTTTGGCCGCCAGCGTATATATATATTTTAAATGCTAATAATCTTGCAGATTCAGCAAGGAATACATAAACATATAAGACAAAAGGGACATATGCATTTATAAACCGTATGTCAGACTATTGAAAAACCCTTTTGGTCTATTTGGAATTCTCAAACAACACTGAAGGACAAGCCGATACAAGACAGCTTGCAAGCCATTCTTTCTCACTCTTACTTTCAAGCAAGCACATGTCGTCAGGACGCAAATGTGTACTGTGTACCATCTGCCTCATGACCACATGTGCTTTCTTGTCAGCATAAGGAAAAAGACTGACCTCCCACCGAACACTTTCAATCATGCTCATCCAAGGGAAAATGAGCGCTGTCGGTGCCGGTAGTGCCAGCTCTGTTTCACTGTGGCTCTGTTTTATTCTGATGCCCATTTCCAAGCGATTCCTGCCCCTTTCACTTTACCAGTAGTGTGGATTACACACCAGCCCAAAGTATTTATTATTCAGCCTCTCACTCACCTGGACCCCATTGAGACCAGGCTACTGTTTGATCGTGTATGTGTGAGGGGACATTGAATTACCCTTAATGAAAGAAACTAATCTATACCAATTGATTTGGTGTGAATAGCTGAAAAGTAGTGTTTGGTTCCCATAGTCTGTAACTGAGGACACCATGGCCATGACATCCACTTTGATGATATCTACGGACACAAAATAAAGAGGTTTTGATTATCAAGAACCTTTATGCCATTACTAATAATATTTTGACAGTGCCACAGAGCCATATTTACCCTCTTCTGGTAAATCAATCCATGAATGGCTTATTTATACTGTACAGTGGTTGTTTCTGCATATATATATATATATATATATATATATATATATATATATATATATATATACTGTACAGTAGTTGTTTCTGCATATATATATATATATATATATATATATATATATATATACAGTATATATGGACCAATGATGTGACGTGCAATTTTGATGTCCAAACCCCTTTATGGAGTAAAAATAAGGAAATTGTTTATAAAAAACACATTTATTGAATCTATTAATCTCTGTTTATCAAATGATATGAACACGTAATGAGGGTTTTATAAAGTTTAAGAATTATTAGTCATTATAGTCACACAATGTCATACCGGATAACTGTCCGGACCTCATGGTGAAATGCAAAAAAGCTACAAAAAGGTTTAAAAATCAAATAAAACCTAAAATCTCAGCCACAGGCATTATTGTATGAGTGTTGCCAACAATATATTTAAATATTTTTAAAAAATATGACACCCAGTTGATTGTTATGCTTTGGAGCACTCCAAAACTGGCAGTCAGCCAACGTCATCCGGGCTAACAAGCAATCTGGAGCAATTTTATGGGGCATTTTATTTTGACACGTTAACATCAGACAGGATGTTACACAATCAGGAGGACACCGAAGGACCCCCAAACAATGGTGAAAGGTTAGTAAATTTCTCTTAAAATGTGTTTAATTTACCCTTTTCGCTCATTGGTACACTATGTAGTAAAATCCTGTGTCATTTGGGATAACGCAAAAAAAAAATGTATGCAAATGTATTTATTTAATATTAATTTACATACTTGGAAGTTGAAGGTCAAGGTTGCAGATTTCTATAGGTAGCCAAAACAACTGCCTGATTAAGGTTCAAACTGAGTTTTGTCATACCAGATAACAATTTTGTCATATAGGATAACAGTTTTTTTCTGTTATCCCGAATGACACATGTTTGACATTATATTCTTTTTATACAGTTTTCAGCTTTTATTTGTATAATTTCCATTCTTATTGTGATATTAACACTTTAAAGAACATTGTTTAGTTAAATACTAACAAATTGTATATTAATAATAATATTTAATTATTAAATTATAATTAAATTAAATGATTGTCCAACCTGTCATATTGGGGAATCCGCCCATCTAAGAAAAGGCCATCCACTCTAGTGACGTCACGATGCAATTTTTTTCTCTCTTCAGTGGCGGGAAATTCAACTAGGTAGGGTTGCACCAGCTGTGTGTACGTTCTCACGTAAGTTAGGATGTAAAGTTCACACTAAGGGCTTAGTAACTACTAGTTCGTTTGTAACTAAGTCAGTGCTTAATTTGGTTGCACCACCTGTTCTTAAGGCAAGACTTAACTAGTAGGTCATAAGCTCTCCATACGCAGTAATGCGTAGTCGCATAATATGATGTTTACCTGAACTGATCCAACAAACAGCCTTCAAATTTGTAGACAGAAGTATTAAAATGCCGTGCATTTCAATTTGATCTCGTTACAGTTGATGTTCAAACCTTGTTTACTCACGTAACTGCCAGCTGTAATAAATTATATCCCCATTAAAATATGATACGTAATAAAACAAGATTTCTTTAATGGTATATTTAGTCTATGTAAATAACAATATTTAATAACTGTATCTAAAATAACAAGGGGCAATAAATAAATAAGTACTAATACAACAGATATTTATTCATTTTAATATCTATTTCGTATATGTTGAAACTTGACACCGGGCGGCGTACACGGGAAAGTGCATCATTAGATCGGTTTCAGTAAGTTTTTTTTACATAATGTTTCTCCTGTAAATATAAATGAGTGTAAATGTCAACATCATCATATAGGATATGTCGAAAGGACTGAAGCTTGTCAACCAAAACATGAGCTCATTAATGTCATTAAACGAGTCTGCTTTTTTATTCCATCAGTTACTCCTGGTCAGAGGCTTCCGTAAATATTTAGTTTATACGTAAGGTTATGTCCTACCTAAGTTTAATGGTGCAACGCTCAAATATTTAGTAGTGCGTAAATTGTGACTTAGTGCTCATTTACGCCACAACTAGGCTAAGTTGAAACTTATGTATAGCTGGTGCTCCTGAGGTGAGTGAATAGCTTACTTTCCTACTGACAAATTTTCCATAGGTTTGCTTGCTTGCTCTGCCCAAGCTTAACATGTTAAACCTGTCAGCATAAAATATGCCAGAAGTGATTAGAATAAAATTTTTGCAAAATATGTAAGTTTAACTATACCAAATTCTCTTTAACAACCAGACTAGCTAGTTAGCTAGTCCCAGTTTGTTGTAAGCTGATATGCTAACTGAAGCTCAAAATGTGGACATATTGTCCCCCCCCCCCCCCCCCACACACACACACACACACTAGGTTAAATTAGCATATATTATTGCTGATTCATTGTTGGGTCACATTGTATATTAAGTGTAGCATCATTACACATTAATAAAGCCTTAATAAACATAAAATAACTTTTCTTCTTGTTAATAAAGCATGTTATTAAGCACACTTCATCGTACACAGTGCGTTATTAGTTATTTCATGTTTAAACATGTCAAAAGAAAATGCACCATATTCATAATGTTTTTCATTTGCCTAGATGCTTAATGTTTATATAATTATTCATTATTAACAGTTAATATGTATATGTAAATGTTTCACATTTTGATGATTTTTCTAGATGCCACTGTCAAACAAAGAGAGAGCAGCAAGGTTTCTTTACAGCGCAGCCTAATTAATTTCCTTAAAAAAACTATTTTCGGTGTGACTCCCTTTGCATAACATAAAAATTAATTATTTATGAACATCAATTATGTGTAAGTTGTGTAAAAATGACAATTCATGTGTAAACTCATAAGGTGTCATACCGAGTAACAATTTCAGTCAGGCGGGATAATGCTGATTTTTTCCCTTAAAATGCATAATTTCATTTTATGGAGTTGAGAAAACAATAATAGAATGATGCCAAGTACTGTAAAACATTTTCAGACATTTTGCAGCTTAAATCACATTGCAGTGTTAAAATGTGGGTAAAGAACTTTAACATGTAGGGTCACGTTTAAAGCAAACGCATTATAATCAGAAAAAATAATTGTGCAAGTTTTATTTTCCGAACTCTAAATATATATTCATTAAGTATTATTGATTAAAGTTTTAATATGATAATATTTTGAAAATTCATTAACGTTATCCCGTATGACATTTTGACTGGTGTCGTCACATGATTCTCAATTAAAACACTTAAAATACATTGTTTGAAAATAAGATTTTTGTAATGAGGCAATAACATCCTCATAAAAGCAAAAACTACTTTAATGTGCAGTTTTAACCTATTTTAATTTTTGGTCAATTGAAAACCTTATTCGTCACTGGGCCATATATATATATAAAATTCAATTTAATCTCAAATCTGAAATCTGACTATATACAGGAACAAAGCAAAAAATAAAATTGAAAAAAAAATGATGAGCAGTGGTGTTTGGTGAAAATGGCTTAAAACAGCAGCACAAAATTTGAAACTACCAAATGAATCACAGTTGGTATGCATTAAATTATATTCTCCCATTTCTGTACTCTCCAGAAACAACAGAGCTATTTCAAATCATAAAAAAATAAAAAATAAAATAATAATAATAATAAAAAGTGCTATGCTGTGCTTATTATCAACAGAGCACAATGAGTACATCTAGTTATTACATATTAGACCAAAGCTCTCGGGAAGTGGACTGCTCCCTGGAGTACAACCACTCATTTGTCAAACTGAGGACAGGATTTAATCTTCATTATTTCAAAGCTGACATAAACAAATTACTGAACCATATAAATGTCAAATATTTCATGGAAGGGATTCTCACAGTTAGCAGCCATCACAGCACAAGGTTCAAAATTCATTAGCTAACACACTTGAAACCACTCATTCATCATATCAGCCAATACATGAAGCCCAAAGCTCTGAGGTACAAAATCTGTACAAATTGACTCATTTGGCATAGAAAGTTCAATATGGTTACCAAAAAAAAAAAAAAAAAAAAAAAAAAAAAAAAAGAGGAGATGAAAACAAGAAAAAACCCGGGAAAATACATACCATTTGGGAATAAGCCTCTTATCTTCAGGCTCGAGCGTGTATGCTCTCTAAATTTACGCGCCCTAATTCGACCTAGTCATATGTTTTGCCCACGAGTATTACAGCAGACTAAATTGCAGGGGCTTAAAAGAGCGCGAAACATCACTATTCATACGTGGAGGTCTTTAAGTGGAGGGAGTCAGTCATCACTGCCCAAACTGTATACAGTATACTGTATATTATACATAATAATATATATAACACAAATGACACATTAAGAAATATCTTACGCGGAGTGACACGACGACCTTTCCCTCACCGAGGACTCGCGCGCATCAGCGCGAGCTACAGTTCGACTGAAATTATGTAACTTCATCACAACTCAGTCTCTTATACTGTACAGTCCCGTGCGAATGATGATATAGAAAACAGTAATAATGATAACAGTGATAAAACATGCCAGCAGATTTGGTATAGCGTTGTGAGTTTATTTTTAGCCTATCGTTTTAAATGCAAACGTTTGTTATGATTCTTGATGTCACAGCGTTTATTTTTTTTATTTAGAAAAAGACAGTCGTTAACAATAAAGGTGATATGATCGATTACTCACCTGCATTGTGTCTCGTGATGAATCCTCCCCAAGCGCTGAGGAGAAATGTATTTTGTCCACTCACAAGGAGCACCAGGTTTCACCGCGCAGATGTCAAGTGGAATGCGAGGGAATGCCCAGTGCTCAGATCCTCTCTCTCCTCTCCTGTGTGTGAAAGAGAGAGAGAGAGAGAGAGAGAGAGAGAGAGAGAGAGAGAGAGAGAGAGAGAGAGAGAGAGAGAGAGAGCGCTTAGGTGAAATATGTCTGTGGTTTTATCCTTTTGGTGACATTTATTACCTTGGCAGATTAAGAAAGAACCGTCAGCAGTAGATTTGGATGCAAATCGAGCCTTCGAAACCCATTAAGTGTCAATAACACGACCTCTAAAAATGGGCTGGTATTTCACCCTCTCTAAAAATAAAAAAATCCTCGCTATCCTTAGGACATGTCCCAAGAAACTTTAAAATGGCAATTATCAAACCGCTTATTAAGAAGCTACAGCTTGATCCTTGAAAATTGACTAATTATAGACCGATTTCAAATCTCCTGTTTATGTTGAAAATACTAGAAAATGTAGTGTCCTCTCAACTATGTTCATTTCTACAGAGAAATGGAATATATGAACAATTTCAGTCAGGATTTAGGCCCCATCACAGTACAGAGACTGCACTTATAAGAGTTACAAATGACTTGCTCAAATCATCTGTTCACGGCTGCATTTCACTTCTAGTGCTTTTAGATCTTAGTGCTGCCTTCGACATGATAGATCATGACATCCTCTTGAATAGGCTTGAGAATTATGTTGGCATTTGTGGACATGCATTAACATGGTATAGGTCCTATTTAACAGACTGCTACCACTTTGTCTGTGTAAACGAGGAATTGTCAAATCTAACAAAAGTATGGAGTGCCACAGGGATCAGTTTTAGGGCCTCTGCTTTTCTCCTTATACATGCTTCCCCTGGGAGATATGATCAGGAATTGTGGAATAAGTTTCCACTGTTATACCAATGATACCCAACTTTATATTTCTTTGAAACCAGACAAAATTTTACAATTCTCCAAATTAGCAGAGTGTATCAATGAAATCAAAGATTGGTTGGCCAGAAATGTCCTTCTACTCAATTCAAACAAAACAGAGGTACTAATTATTGGATCAAAAACTTCTAAAAATAAGCAGCTAAAATATAATTTGACTCTCGATGGATGTACTGTTATATTGTCTTCTACAGCGAAGAAATAGGTGTTATATTAGATACCAATCTGTCCATTGAAAATCACATTTCCAATGTTTGTAGAACAGCATTCTTCCATCTCAGAAATATTGCTAAGTTACGACACATGCTCTCTGTTGCTGATGCCGAAAAACGAATTCATGCATTCATGACCTCAAGACTAGATTATTGTAATGCATTACTGGGAGGATGTCCTACAAGTTCAGTAAATAAACTTGCCAGAGTGCTGACTAGAACCAAGAAATATGATCATATTAGCCCCATTTTATCATCGTTACATTGGCTACCTGTTAAATTTCGTATACATTTTATTAACTACATACAAAGCTTTGAATGGTCTAGCTCCGCAGTACTTAAGTAACCTTCTACCACGCTATATTCCATCAGGTTCATTAAGATCGTAAAATTCTGGCCTGTTAATAGTACCTAGAATATCAAAATCCACAAAAGGAGGTAGATCCTTTTCCTATTTGGCCCCTAAACTATGGAATAGTCTCCCTAACACTGTTCGGGACACAGACACACTCACTCAGTTTACGTCTAGACTAAAGACACATCTATTTAGCCAGGCATGCACCTAATTTATCCATTAACAATTAGGCAGTGTTGGGCAAGCTACTCAAAAAATTTAGCCAGCTAAGCTACCAACTACTCAATAGAAAAATTAGTTAAGCTAAACTAAAAGCTACACTTCAGAAAAAGTAGCAAGTTACACTACAAGCTACACACCAAAAGTAGCTTGTTACATTTAAGCTACTTCATTCTTTTTTCCACCGCAGATGCACAGAGCATACTGTCATAGACAAAGCACCTAAAATACATATTCACATGATGTTTATCAAAGCCATGGTACAATATATTACAGTTTAGTGCAACACAGTATACAAGTATACAATAGGTGCAATACGTATGTGCGCGTAAAAACAAACAAACATGTAAACTCATATTTAGACATGGTACTTATGCAAACTCATATGTTCAACATGTAAAATCACTATTTTTACATTTTATTTTTAATATTTATACTACTACCTCTACAAACCCATACCCATTTAAACGTAATTTCACATTTCTGAATAAAAACTGAATACACACAGTATACTATTCATTTTATCCTGTAATTCTGTGTCTAGCTGTTGTATTTCTGTATGTACTGGAAGCTTTTGATAAGAGGCCAAATTCCTTGTATGTGTGTGTGTGTGTGTGTGTGTGTGTGTGTGTGTGCACATCTGGCAATAACATGTGATTTTTGATGGCATCTGATGGTAATACTGTGGTACTATGATATACAACTATTTATGCACCATTCTGTATTTGCATGGTGCTTCAAAGTACTTCAAAGAATACCATGTTACTACCATGGTAATTTGATATATGATTACCATATTCATATACTATTGTATTTACATGGTGCTTCAAGGTAATTAATAAAATACCATGGCACTTCACTATATTACCACATTCATACACCATTTTATTAACATGGTGCTCCCAGGTAATAATATATGTCCAAAAAACATGGTAATGTTATGGCACTTTTTTAAGTGATTTCATGTAGGCTAATAAGTGTTTTGATACACTTTTGGTTGGAAAATGTATTTACCCGCAGAAGTCATTCACAAGCTGCACACGTATTGAACTTAATAAAGACCTTCTTCATTACTGGCAAATGATAGGATGTATGTGCAGGTTTGGTTTCCATTGATTGATTGTAGATCCACTGCAATCAGCGCTATCTTTATTTGCCGTGTTATAAAATATTCCATGAGCTTACCGGCAAGTGAGAAAGCATGCCAAATGATTCAGCAGCACAAGTGCAAGCTTTCTGAGTCATTCAGATTGTATCGCAAACCGATTTAGACCGCTTTCCTATCACGTGTGACCAATTTATTATAAAGAACCGTCTCAAATGAGTGATTCATTTGTGATTGGAAATCTTTAGTTCTGATTCAAAACTGGCAATAGTAAACACTGGGTACAAGGCATGATAGCGGTATAGATTTTGTCAACGCTACGCCACTACCTTGTCAAAAATATAGCTTCGCTACTGAAAAGCTACTGAAGCTACCGTCTTGCTACTCAGAAATGTAGTTAAGCTAAGAGCTTTGCTATTTGAGAGGAAACTACTGCCCATCACTGCAATTAGGCTGCCAGAACCAGGAACATTTATCATGATCTATAACTCTGCAACAAATTGAATTGCATCTACACTAATATTATTCTATTTGTTTCCCTGTCTCAATCTCGGGATTCATATACCGAGGTGACCAGAGCCAGCCAGATCCAGCTCCATTCCTGCTTGGTGTCAGACTCCACTGCTATGTGTCTCTGAGTGATGACGACTAAATGCAGACGGTGCCAGCCAGACATCACTTCAGTCTATTACGATGGACTTCAGAGGATGAACTGATGCCAACTCCAACCATAAAACATGGGATACTTCATATGCCACTGCCTGAACCTTGGACTTAAGGTAGACATCACCGAAATTACCTGCTGGTTGAACTGCGATGGACCTCACTGATCTCTGCCTGCATCACCTTGGTCTAAATATGGACTACACTCTTAAAATAGAATACATAGACTTTCAATTATTTGCCTACAAAAGCCTTCATTGGCCAACTAACAAAGGGCAATGCATCTATGTAAACTTCTGCAGTTAATCCAGGATGAAAGACATAAGTCATTAATCTTACAGTTCATTCAAAATTTTGTATAAACACTGGCCCTTAACACTTTCTTTGTTTACTAATCTTAAACCATGACCTGCACTGCACATAAATAATGAATATTGGCATTATGCTGCCTTCATGTGCTATCAGAATTTTCGTAAATACGAGTTTCCCACTCAGGAGTTGCACATGAAAGACACCTCAAGTCGTAATTACAACTGGGAAACTCTAAGATATTTTTGATACCCGAGTTTCCGAGATGGGAGGAGTCCTAAACTTTCAACATGCTGTTGGAGAGTACAGTTTCTGTAGTGAATGACAAGTTTTATTCATTTTTCTAAATACAGCTCATTGTTAGCGCTTGCCATTTTGGTCATATACTGATTTATGTATATCAGCAACTATTTGATGCATGTTTTACATTTTTACACTGTAAAAATAGCTTGTATTTGACCAAAATGTCATTATTGTCAGAAAGCGGAGTCATATTTTTATGGTGTCAAAATAAAAGTTCCTCATGAAATATATATGAATGAACGTTTTTTCTGACAACAAAGCACGTGAACATGACATGCTCATAATTATCACTTAAGTGGGAAGTAGGATAATTCCGATAGCACATGAAGACAGCATTATATTCATGCTGGTTAGCCAGAGGGGAACTGGCCCCCACAGTGAGCCTGGCTTCTCCCAAGGTTATTTAATCTCCATTAACCAACATCTTATGGAGTTTTGTGTTCCTTGCCACAGTCACCTTCAGCTTGCTCACTGAGGTTCTAAATAAAATTATTTATTTTATACACAATTTACAAACATATTTAATCACACTACACAATGACCACTGTAAGACATTATAGATATTAGTTTAATTTTCTGTTAATACATGATTTTCTATAAATCTGCTTTGAAACGATAAGTGTTGTGAAAAGCGCTTTACAAATAAAAATGTTAAATAAATTTTATAATGGCAGAGCAGGCTGCATATATGAAAAAAAAACAAAAAACAGACATATTAGTTCACACTTCAAATACATCTTATCAAATGTATGTCAGAATTTACAAAGCTATATGAAGTTTTTTTTTTTTTTTTTTTGTGGTGGGCATGAATGTAATGGATATACCACAGAAGCCTGTTGTACCATATTTGATACATGGATTAAGTAGGGTTTTCAATAAAACTATTTTAAAAAAAAAAAAAAAAAAAAAAAAAAAAAAAAAAAAACACACAACCACAAGTTGCTTATATTCAGCAAATACTTATTTTAAAAATGTAAGTAACAATATAATCGTTACTGTCACGTTTACTTTATTAAAATAAGCTGTAATTTATCCCAACATAAGAGTCCCTTTTTGTGCAAGTCTGTCACCATTTTAAATATATTGATATAAACATTGAAAACCACTTTTTTCCCCACAAATAACCACTAGATGCTGCCATAAACATGTAAAACCTAAATACCATATTTTGTTTGGCTCGTCAGCTTGAAACAGCAGTCGTCAAATGTTGTGTATCATATTTGATACTGTAACAAGGCAGGCAAGGATGGAGGATCTAAATGCAGCTTTTAAAGAAAAAAAAAAGAAAAAAAAAAAAGGGATGAACAAGGTAACTCAGAATAAAATGAACAAATCACAGGGAACCAGGTACAGAACATGACAATACATGTGAAGACTGACAAACTAACCAGGGGAAAACAAGGAACACCTGGGGAAACAATCAGGAGAACCAATCAAAAAATAAAACTACAAAAAGGACTTCAAAACTAACACTGGAAACTAAACAAGAATTTCAACATAAGTCTAGACAAAAACCAGGGAATACATGACAGAGCCCCCCTTTAAAGAGCAGATTCCAGATTTAAAAAAAAAAAAAAAAACCCACACACAATTGTCCATGGGGTGTGGGGGAAGGGGGAAAACAGTTAGTTCAGGGGGGCACAAGGGGAGCAGAGGAACAAGGGAAAGTCAGGGAGGCTTGAGACCAAAGCGGAGCTGGAGGGATGGAGAGCCACGGCGACACTGCAGGCTCGGAGGACCAAGCTGGAGCCAGAGGTTTAGAGGGCTGAGGTGGAGCTGGGGGCTCGGAAGACCGAGGCAGAGCCAGTGAGAGTGAGGGCCAAGGAGACCAGGCGGGCGTCCAGGAGACCAGAGCAGATCAGGCGGGCGGCCAGGAGATGACCTCAAGGTGGGGACTAGGTCAGGAGTCCTGGTAGGTGGCCGCAGAGCTGAGACAGGGTCAGGAGGCCTGGGAGGCGGCCACAGGACAGGGACTTGGTCAGGTGGCGGAGCCGCTGTAAGAGTCACTAGACGAGCGGGCAGAGCCGCTGGAAGAATAGTCACTGGGGGAGTGGGCGGGCAGAGCCGCTGGAGCAATAGTCTCTGGGGGAGTGGGCGGGCGGAGCCGCTGGAGCAATAGTCTCTGGGGGAGCCGCTGGAGGAATAGTCTCTGGGGGAGCCGCTGGAGGAATAGTCTCTGGGGGAGCCGCTGGAGGAATAGTCTCTGGGGGAGCGGGCGGAGCTGCGGAAGGCAGAGCCATGACAGACTAGAGACAAAGAGTCCTGGATGACTTTGAAGTGACCTCTGTGGTCACGAACATGGGAAGAGACTCGGGAACGACCTCTGTGGTTGTGAACGCTGGCAGAGGCTCGGGAACGACCTCTGTGGTCTTGAACACTGGCAGAGACTCGGGAACGACCTCTGTGGTCATGAACACGGGAAGAGACTTGGGAACAGAATCCGTTCTTCTCCTCTGTATGACCGAAGTTGGCAACGCTGGCTCTGGGATGGACAAGGCTTCTGGCTCAATTGGCCGCGGCAGGTATGGGCTCGTTGGCCGTAGCAGGCGTGGGCACTGGCTCGTTGGTGCTGGCAATTTATGATATAGGGTCTTCATGGCCCTACGCACTGACAGCAGTGGCAGAACATTTAACTTGGAGACAGGGGCCTTGGAGCAAGGAGTTGCGGAAGGCTTGGACCAAGGGGCTGTGGAAGGCTTGGACCAAGGGAGCTGAAGATGCAGGTTTTGGCCCGGGGTTCCCGCAATAATCCACTGTGTAAAGGGAACCACAAAGTTCCAGAGCCTTCTCCAAATATTCGTAGAGTGTCCAGTGAGGATCAGCCGGAGGCATTAGTTCCTTCAGTGCACTATTCAGACCGGACGAAAACCACCAGAGAGCGGTCTGGATAGTGCACTAAATTCGCTAGTTCTAAAAACTCAGATGTGATCCTCAACTGGATGGTCCCCTTGTTTAAGGAGCAGAATTCTGACAGCCGCTAGACCCATTTTTGGTCAGTCTTTCTGTAATGAGGCAGGCGAGGATGGAGGATCTAAATGCAGCTTTTAATGTAAGCAAAAGATGAACAAGGTAACTCAGAATAAAATGAAAACAAAACACAGGGAACCAGGTACAGAACATGACAATACATGTGAAGACTGACAAACTAACTAAGGGAAACAAGGGCTTAAATACACAAGGGAAAACAAGGAACACCTGGGGAAACAATCAGGGAACGTGGAACACCTGGGGAAACAATCAGGTAGAACCAATAAAAAAATAAAACTACAAAGGACTACAAAACTAACACAGGAAACAGGAATGGAGAACTAAACAAGAATTTCAAC
The DNA here is from genome assembly GCF_019703515.2 of Myxocyprinus asiaticus. Lineage (NCBI taxonomy): Eukaryota > Metazoa > Chordata > Actinopteri > Cypriniformes > Catostomidae > Myxocyprinus > Myxocyprinus asiaticus. The sequence goes on from NC_059367.1 coordinate 29,942,421, forward strand.
ATAAAAGTCTAGACAAAAACCAGGGAATACGTGACAGATACACCTGGCTTTATAGGGTTAATTAACCTTTTCACAGCTCAGATATGTTTAGTTTGTGTTTTATTGGTTTGCTAAACCAAAAGCAAAATCTTTCTAAGTAGCTTGCCCTGGAAGCTGTGTAGAGGAAATTTTCAGCTTTAAAAAGGGTTTCATTTAATTTAAAAATGAAAATTCTCTCATCATTTACTCACCCTCATGTCATCCCAGATGTAAATGAATTTCTTCTGCTGCTGAACACAAACAAAGATTTTTTTAAGAATATCTCAGTAGGTCCATACATTTCAAGCAAATGGTAGCCAGAACTTTGAAGCACCATAAAGCATATAAAGGCAGCATAAAAGTAATCCATAAGACTACAGTGGTTAAATCTTTGTATTCTGAAGCGATTTGATCACTTTGGGTGAGAAACAGATCAGTAATTAAGTCCTTTTTCACTGTAAATGTTCACTTCTGGTTGATCTCCACTGCACATTCATGAAAGGGCAGAGTTCACGCAGTCTCTCGCATGACGTAAGCATGTTGCATGTTCACGAGAGAACTAAAACGTAGGTGATACAACCATCAGTTCTCGCGTGAACATGCAACATGCTTATGCGAGAAGCTGCAGTACTTCATGATGACGTAACTGATCCCGGTAAACCATGTAATCCCAGTAATTTTCGCACGTGTCTGTACAATGATACCAAGACTAACATAAAATGTTCTTTCTCCAGCAATTTTGGGCATCTATGTGTGTTAACAGATAAGCCCAGTAATATTTGTGAACTAACATTAAAAAAAAACAATTTTTTTTAAAAAGCAAAGAGCATTCATGTACAAAAGCAATTAACTAAAAAACAAAAAAAAAAAACAAAAAAAAAATGTAATTAAAAAAATCAACTTATTATTATAGTATTAATGGCTGTTGGTTAGTATCTGTGTGTGGAATTCCAGACTTAAATTCAGAAATCAAGACATACTGAACGAATATTATCTGTAGGATGATTTAAAATTTAAAAAGGAAATGAAAAAGGGAACAAAAAATTATTAACAAGTTACTGCCTTTGCTTGATTAATAATATTAATATAATTTAATCCATAATAAAGTTACTTTAATCTGATTAAGAGTCATTTAAAATGTAATTTAATCTAATTGCATGTTTTGTAATCTGATTATGTAATACAGGTTACATGTAATCTGTTACCACCTAGTGGAATCACCCGTATATTACAGTAAGGAAAGGGAAAAAAGCGTAATGGAATGTCTTCTAGAGATCCCTTCATGCAGTTGCCTAATGACTTAATGAATCAGTTTGTGCTTTCTCCACTAATTGCGTGTCTGGACACTTAGACAAGTGTGTGGCTGCAAATGTGAACATAGCCTTGCATGCGCTCGCAGCTCTCTCTCTTTCTCTGTCCTCCGGGACATCACATGTACTCTCAGCCCCCTGTGATTTCACTTGCACTCTCTGCTAAAGAACCAGAAAAACATTGCAGTCAGGTCATGTTTGCAGGTGGAACAGCAGTTAGACACTTAGACATGCTAATTATATTGCAAGATGACACTGCTCACAGAGAACTGGTGATATGAGAAAAAGCATAAATCAGAGATAACTAAAAATAACTAAAGTTCATCTGCTGTATTTAGTAGTACAGTTTTGGAAAACACTGCTTTGCACTTGTAAGGTGGGTTTTTCAAACTACAGTGGTTCAAGCTGTAGAAATGCCGAGGAGACTGAAGAAATGTTAACAGCAAGTTGAAATAAAACTTTGCATTTCTTATCTATTACAGCCTTCTGCTACTTATACCAGTGATGGAAATAAGCGCAGTTAAAATAGCTAATAATATGGGAGAGCGTTGTTTAGAACTCTACTATGACCTTATAGTAATGCAATATGGAGCACTTAAAAGTATATAGTTTACACAGTGAGAGAAACTAGACATGGATTAAAAGGAAATGTTTAATAACAGTTTAGCCTTACAATGTTACAGTAGATGGTTACAATTTAGATATAATAGTTACAAATTAGAAATGTATGAAATATATACATATATGAAACTAGTATGCATAGCACCTGAGTGAAAGGGAATGGAGGATAGAAAGAGTGAGAGACGGTAGAGAGAGATGCCATTGAGAGCTAGATCTAGACCTGATGGCTTTTAACTCTGTCGCCCAAGAGCAGAGAAGAGCCAGAGAAAAGAGAGGAAGAGGCGTAAAGCTCAGAGTATAAGTTACAAAATTGTTTTATCCTTTCCTTGACCATGTGACCACAAACAGACCTGTTACATTTAAACTGACCAATCAGCAGACCACCTTTAACTGTATTCAAGTTGCTACCATTTGAAGAGTCCCAATACACAAACACCCAGTAGGCTGATAGATCATTATCAGCACTCTCTGAATGCAAGATGACTGTTTTCACAAAGGAATAAGGGCTGTAACACAGAAATGAATTTGTTTTTTAATTTTCAATCCTACACACTCCTTAGATTATATATTTATGGTTAAATGCAACGACAAAGGAACAATGAAAAAGAGCACCTGCAGAAGAAATATATATGGCAGACCTCTCATTCATTTGTATTTTGTCCATTAATATACCAGGCTGCTTGAATGTAAGTTGTAAAATGTCATTATCCCTACCACAGCGATAATTTCACTCACGGTAAAAGGTCTATTCATTTAAACCATTAACTTTGATGATGCCCACAATTTATTCACAAATGAAACCAGAAACCATCACCTGCAGCAAATTTACAGCATTTTTTTGTTTTTGTTTTGTTTTTTGACTGAAGTGCATGAATAATGCAAAAATGTCACAACCCAGTAATTTCCGTCATGCTAGTCTAATATGCCAGTGCCATATTCTGATGTTATATAAAATGAGAACTATGACCTTCAGTCCAGCAAAGCTAGAAATGTCCACAGACTTCTAAAACTTGAACATTGTAATTACAATTTGTCAAGTAAGCAAAAGCTTCTACACTAATTAATCAACCTCTGTCTCTGTCACGCACACACAAGCAAATGCACGTCAAAATAAACAGACAAATGGGGCAAAATGCTTGCTATTGAGCAGGTCACTCAAATCCAAGGGCACTTTCCTGTAGACAGTACACTTTGGTTAAAATGCAATTAATCAAAATCATTCAAATGTACAAATATACACAATGGTAAGGTACACAATGCCTTAAGGTGTGCAGACATTTTTGGTCATTCATTTACTCTTCTGCACTAAAGTGACACATTTATTTGCACTTAAAATGTCACTGTTGAGCTCGATATATATCATTAACTTCAACACCACAAAGGCTTTTAAATTTGGTCATAAAGAAGAGCAAGAAGAAGATTAAAGCTAAATAATGTGCATGTCACAACTCGCCCACCGTCTCCTCCTCTGGAGACAGCAGTGCCTCAAGTCGCTACGAGCCACTCACATCCTGGGGCGATCTCAACACCGCAGCGGACGTGCTGTCACATCAGATTACCCTCAGGGGAGAGTGGAGACTCCACCCTCAGGTGGTCCAGCTGATTTGGAGTCGATTCAGTCGAGTTAGACCTGTTTGCTTCCCGGGAATCCTCCCACTGCCCGCTCTGGTATGCCCTGACCGAGGCACCTGGAGTTCGTTCCAGGTTACTCTTACTTGATCCTGAGTCCCCAACCGGGCTATGTGCCCAAGGTTCCCACGACTCCTTTTAGGGATCAGGTGGTGAACCTGCAAACGCTGCCCCAGGAGGAGGCAGACCCAGCCTTGGCATTGCTGTGTCTGGTGGGAGCTTTATGCATCTATTTGGATCGCACGCAGAGCCTTAGAAGCTCCGAGCAGCTCTTTGTTTGCTTTGGTGGACAGCGGAAAGGAAGCGCTGTCTCCAAACAGAGGATCGCCCACTGGGTCATCGACACCATCACGATGGCATATCAGGCTCAGGATGTGCCACCCCCTGTGGGGTTACGAGCCCACTCCAGTGTGGTTAAATATATATATATATATATATATATATATATATATATATATACGATATAATCGTTTTTTGTAAAAATTGGACCCGGTTCTGAAGAAGAACCGGTTCTCGGTTCCCAACCCTACTCATAACAAACAACGCAACGTTTTTTTATGTTGTTTTAATATTTTAACTAAACTACACACAAACAGCGTCATCTTGACCAAATGACAAGGTTAATCTTGTAATATGACCAGCTGGTTAGGAATCAGCAGTGTTGGGCAAGTTACTCAAAAAAGTAAACCACTACAGATTACTTCTTTAAGATGTAATCAGATTACTTTACTGATTATGTAATAGAAAAGTAATCAGATTACTCATTACTTTTACTTACTTTGTCAAATTCATCAAACCTGCAAAAAATACAAACGTGAAACTCTATTAGTTCTTTCAGTGGCCTACTTTAATATCAACTGAAAACAATAACAAAATTACAGCAACATGACCAAGTCATCACCTTGACTAAAGAAAGATCCAGTGCATTCTAAAAATGCAACTTAACTTTCTTATCTGAAACATGCCTAAAAATGAAAACTGTAGTATATTCAGATGTGTGAAGTATCTTCAGATCTTCAGATACTTCCTGTATGATATGGTATTTTTTTACAATTAATATTTTCCTTGAGGTTCACCCTGTGTCAGAAACACAGGCTCAGTTTTCGTGCTGCTTCTCCTTTAAGACCTGACAGTAAATGCCCACTGTTGTTATTGGCTCTCTGCTCTTGACTTACCAACTCTTTCTACTTGCCATCTCACCACTCACAGTTGCTGGGCAGGCTACGGAAGTGATAAGTTAAAGTAGGTGTTGATGTGTTGTTGTGGAAACGGTCAGATGCAAATGTCTACCACAGTGTGACATCACAATGTGGAGGAAGTAGAGAACGAGTTGTTTTGGCAGTTTGGTTTCAACAAATGCTCTTTTTGCGGTGAGGAAAAAGTTTTGAGTTCTGATACAGTGTGTTTTTAGAGTACAATGGCCATTAGCCATTTATCTACATCAATATGTGACAACACGTTAAGCATGTGGGAAGCACAGATAAGGTGAGTGGTAAATTGTCCTTCTGAGTCAGAGAAAAGAGCCTGGCCGACATCTGTGAATGTCCCTTCATCATTATTGGATTCATTATCATAATCCGATTCTGTATTTTCAGCAGGTTTATACTTTCTGAAGGCTTTAATGAAATTTGATCTGTTGTCTGTAACTTTCACTGTGACAATTTATCTGACAGTCCAAATGCTGAATGCACCTGTTCTATTTCGCTTGCAATCACATCATATGTATGCCTTCCCTTAATTATTTTACAGGCTATGGCACATTTTTCATGGCTAAAAATCACATTGTTAATCCAGTGGACTGTCATCCCAAGGAAGCTTTTATTATGACTAGTTCAACTGACTACAATTGTAGAGACATACTCTAAACACTCAAATGTCTTTTTAAGTTCACACTCCATGTTAGCATAACATTTATCTAAATACCTTGCAAATGTCTTTTTGTAAATTTGTGATCCAAGTAATGTCATTTTATTCATTTTAGTAAATGTAATCAGATTAAATACATTTAATGTTAAAATGTAACATGTTGCATTAAAAAAGCCAATGGGCATAAGAAACCAGGAGATCTTGTGACCAGCTGGCTTAGTATCTATCAAGAGGATGCAAGATGCTTGGGTATTCCACATCTGGGCACATTGAATCACATGAACTTTGAAATGAAATGTGATTCCTTTGAGAGAAACTGGAGAAGTGAAGAAATGATTAGAGCCAAACATCCTCAAGTCCCACAGTATACACACTGTACTACAGAATGAACAATCTGGCGAAAACATACTGAAAGTGGCCCATTGATGAAGTGTGAAACGAAATGATAGATTACATGCCAAGCTATGTTGACAGAAAGAAAGTAATCATGCTGCATTGAAAAATGACACATGTACCTTGACAAGTACAAGATGCATTATCGCTTTGTTTTTTCAGACAGTCTGCTTCAAGACAGTCCATCTGCATGTTTGCCTGTTTGATTCAATACAAATCTCTTGTAGGTTAGAAATACTCATAAATAGGAAATATATATATTTTAGTTTAAATTGTAGTTCAAACCAACATGTGTTTCCATGGTGGTCTAGTCTGCAGGGGCATAGCAATCATTTTAAAAGTGAGGGTGACAGAATGTTTAGCGCAAGACGAACATAGCTTTATAAGATATATATTTTTATATTAATTAAGTCCAGAATCAACTTTATGCTGCTTTAATACCAAATACTGGGTCAAATTAAAAGGGAGCACATGGAATTTACTTATTTCATTTACCAGAATGCTTTAGAATTCATATAGCATACTCTGTAAAAGGGGTAATTTTTATATTAAGGATCTATTTCTACCTTATCTAACCTTAAAAAAAAATACTTTTGTTGGAATAACTTAATGTAATCAGGTTGATTCAATCATATTCAATGATTTTTAATTTTAAAAAGCAGTTAGTTTATATGTTACCACATGAAGCCACATTTTAACCTAACACAATACCTGTAAAAACATTTTTAGATATGCAGTATATAGAAATTGGTAACATATACATATATAAAATTTTATATATATATACAGGCGCATCTCAATAAATTAGAATGTCGTGGAAAAGTTCATTTATTTCAGTAATTCAACTCAAATTGTGAAACTCGTGTATTAAATAAATTCAGTGCACACAGACTGAAGTAGTTTAAGTCTTTGGTTCTTTTAATTGTGATGATTTTGGCTCACATTTAACAAAAACCCACCAATTCACTATCTCAAAAAATCAGAATACATCATAAGACCAATAAAAAAAAAACATTTTTAGTGAATTGTTGGCCTTCTGGAAAGTATGTTCATTTACTGTATATGTACTCAATACTTGGTAGGGGCTCATTTTGCTTTAATTACTGCCTCAATTCGGCGTGGCATGGAGGTGATCAGTTTGTGGCACTGTTGAGGTGGTATGGAAGCCCAGGTTTCTTTGACAGTGGCCTTCAGCTCATCTGCATTTTTTGGTCTCTTGTTTCTCATTTTCCTCTTGACAATACCCCATAGATTCTCTATGGGGTCCAGGTCTGGTGAGTTTGCTGGCCAGTCAAGCACACCAACACCATGGTCATTTAACCAACTTTTGGTGCTTTTGGCAGTGTGGGCAGGTGCCAAATCCTGCTGGAAAATGAAATCAGCATCTTTAAAAAGCTGGTCAGCAGAAGGAAGCATGAAGTGCTCCAAAATTTCTTGGTAAACGGGTGCAGTGACTTTGGTTTTCAAAAAACACAATGGACCAACACCAGCAGATGACATTGCACCCCAAATCATCACAGACTGTGGAAACTTAACACTGGACTTCAAGCAACTTGGGCTATGAGCTTCTCCACCCTTCCTCCAGACTCTAGGACCTTGGTTTCCAAATGAAATACAAAACTTGCTCTCATCTGAAAAGAGGACTTTGGAACACTGGGCAACAGTCCAGTTCTTCTTCTCCTTAGCCCAGGTAAGACGCCTCTGACGTTGTCTGTGGTTCAGGAGTGGCTTAACAAGAGGAATACGACAACTGTAGCCAAATTCCTTGACATGTCTGTGTGTGGTGGCTCTTGATGCCTTGACCCCAGCCTCAGTCCATTCCTTGTGAAGTTCACCCAAATTCTTGAATCGATTTTGCTTGACAATCATAAGGCTGCGGTTCTCTCAGTTGGTTGTGCATCTTCCACACTTTTTCCTTCCACTCAACTTTCTGTTAACATGCTTGGATACAGCACTCTGTGAACAGCCAGCTTCTTTGGCAATGAATGTTTGTGGCTTACCCTCCTTGTGAAGGGTGTCAATGATTTAGTCTTCTGGACAACTCTCAGATCAGCAGTCTTCCCCATGATTGTGTAGCCTAGTGAACCAAACTGAGAGACCATTTTGAAGGCTCAGGAAATCTTTGCAGGTGTTTTGAGTTGATTAGCTGATTGGCATGTCACCATATTCTAATTTTTTGAGATAGTGAATTGGTGGGTTTTTGTTAAATGTGAGCTAAAATCATCACAATTAAAAGAACCAAAGACTTAAACTACTTCAGTCTGTGTGCATTGAATTTATTTAATACACGAGTTTCACAATTTGAGTTGAATTACTGAAATAAATGAACTTTTCCACGACATTCTAATTTATTGAGATGCACCTGTATATATATATATATATATATATATATATATATATATATATATATATATATATATATATATAAATAATTATATTGAATATTATATACTATATATTATAGTGCATTCAGAAAGTATTCAGACCCCTTATATTTTTTTCACATTTTGTTCGAAAATGCTTTAAATTATTATAATTTTTTTCATGTCAATCTACACTCCACACTCAATAATGACAAAGCAAAAAACAGATTTTTGATAACTTTGCAAATTTATTAAAAAATAAAAATGGAAACATCACATTGACATAAGTATTCAGATCCTTAACTCAGTACTTAGTTGAAGCACAGTATCGCACAGTACAGTGATTAAAGCCTCAGTTTTTTTTGTGTATGATGCGACAAGCTTTGCACACCTTTGCTCTGTCAGGTTGGATGGGAACGACGACCAGGTTTCCATTAAGGATATTTCTGTATTTTTCTGTGTTCAGATTTTCTTCAACCCTGACCAGTTCCCCAGTCCATGCCACTGAAAAACTCCCCCACAGCATGATGCTACCACCACCATGCTTCACCGTTGAGATGGTATTGCGCAGGTGATGAGCGGTGCCTGGTTTTCTCCAGACATGATGCTTGGAATTGAGGCCAAACGGTTCAATCTTCATTTCATCAGACCAGAGAATCTTGTTTCTCACAGTCTGAGAGTCCCGTAGATGCTTTTTTATGTGTCTTGCACTGAGGAGAGGCTTCCGTCTTTAGACTAAATATGTGCTTCATGTCCTAACATTTAAGTTACTGGTAACTGGTTTGATTGAAATCAAAAATATTATTTAACATAACTGAATTAAACTTACTACATTAGGCACACCACAAAAAGCTAGCTTTGGGGGTTAGATCAAGTAGAAATGGCAGCTTAAGGTAACAGTTGCAGGTTACAGGTTTTTACAGTGGTCTGACCTGTGACAGATGGGTTTGGCTCAACTATCTTCAGATTCAGAGAAAATTAAGTATGTAAATTTGATAATGAACATTTTTCTGGAAAGTCAAAAAACTTTGAAGCCATTTTTCTTAGTTTTTAGTGTTGCTGTAGTTACTGCATGTTTCCTTTGTTGCCGTGAGTGACTCACACAATCAGCAAAGTGGGCAAATGTACTGATAAGCTCTGGCTTAGTTGTGTCACCCACTATGATCCAGTGTTGGATGAAAAGTGCATATTAATTTGCATGTGCGATTGCTTAATGTGTATGTAATTAAACTTATTCTGCTTTTAGATGCAACCTATAATACCATATAATATGATAGATCATCATCAAAAACATCAACAAATGCCACATGATAACTTACATTGCTTGATGTCACAGCAAAAACATGAGTGGAGAGTATTTTGTCACGTTGAATTCGTGACCAAATGACCAGTGGCTGAGATCCAGCTCGGGTGAGTGACATGGGAAACCACGCTACGTGACGAGCTCATGTAGTAGCCTATGTGGTTGAGCAGCTATCGCCTCTAAAGAGATCGACCAGTGAATTTTAACATTTGTATTTTCACATACTGTATACACTATTACATGTTTGAAACACAAAACATAAACACATTTGCCCTGTGGAAAACTACTGGGGATGAACTTTGGTTTTATTGAATGTGAGGAGGACACATCCCCCGCATAATCTACGCCTGTGCTAGTCTGGTTTAAGATGGTTAGTGCTAGTTTTTAACTGGTCTAACTGGCAAACCAGCAGAGCCATGCTGTTCACAGGCAAAAATGCTGCTCAACCAGCATGGTCTTTCTGGTGAAGTTGGTTGACCAAGAGAGTCTTGCATGTTAAGCTGGTTAAACAGACTGGTGACCAGCATAATAGCATCCCTAAATCTAACATATTTGAGTCTCACTTTTAGAATGTACATATTTGTTTTGCTTGTTATAAATATAATTTACTGTACATTTATAATCATAACAAAACTTTTGAGATGTTCGGCCAATCTAAAAACATGCACTTGTTTTTGCAAATCCCATTGACAAGCAAGTATACATATAGCCATGCAGCCACTATACAGTGTTAACAAAGTGCTAGTCTGTGCAGCTGTGTCTTGTCCTTCACAATGCTGTTTCACCGCCCTTGAGTCCACTGGAATGACTGAATGAGCGTTAGCTCTCTCTCTCTCTCTCTCTCTATCTATCTCTCTTGCATTCTCACTCTTTCTTCTTCACCCATGCTTTTTTTTTCTACTGACTGAAGAAACATTGCCAATTAAACTTCTCCTCTAGGCAACCTCACTACCTCTGGGGCTGTGAACACAGTCCTTATGGTGAAACCTCGGTAACAAAATCAAATCAAAATCTCACTATTACTAATCTTATAACTGTTTACTTTCAATACTCTAAAATGAGATGTAAATGCTCTTCCTCCTGTGCTGCGTGTTGTTAAACATGTCAGCATTGGTTGTGTGTATACCGAAACACAGCAAGGGCTGTAGTATTTTCATTAAATGGCTTTCTAAATAGAGTAATTGAAGATAGAGGGAGAGACAGAATTGCATAGAGAGATTAATTGTTTCTCTTGAGCAATAGACGGGCTGGTTTGAGTATTTCTATAACCGCCGATCTCCTTGGATTTTCACACACAACAGTCTCTAGAGTTTACTCAGAATGGTGCCAAAAACAAAAAGCGTCCAGTGAGCAGGGGTTGGTTTACGATTTCTGAGGCCCCAAGCAACCAAGCAACCAACCAACCAAGCTTAAAAAATGACATACAATTGATTTTAAATAATAATTTTTAATTCATCCTATCAGCCATTGTAGCCAAGTACATTCAAAAAATTGTAATGAAATAAAAATCAAGTTAAAGACAATTAATGCATGTTTTCCAGTGTTTCCACAATACAGTGATATAAAAAAAACAATATTTACCTACATATATTTTTACAAAACTTTATTAATTTATTTTTAATGAACAGGGTGTGCAAAACCTACTACTTCACTCAATAACATTTTGGAATTCAGTTGTTATTTATTATTATTATGACCTAACAATTATTTATTGCTGTCCAGTTTGTCATTATAATATGATACAGTATTATAATTATTACTTTGAGTATTTGTTGTATACAATAGTAATATATTTCTGTCTTATTTACTTTACTTTCACCTGGAGCTTATATTCTGATGCTGCAGTGTACAGTTCAACATGTTGCAAATGGCTGTATTTTCTGTAGGCTAAGCATCGTAGGCAACATTCGTAACAGTATTGTAACAGTAAACATGCAAGGCACGGTGGCCCCTCAGCACACTACAGCAGAAGGGAAAAAAAAAACATTGTCGTTTATTTAAGCGTTAAAACTTTGCTTGGTGCAAAACAATCTGGAATAATGTTAAACATTGTAACAGTGACCTCTTTGCAACCTGAACTTGTTCAGAACGTTAAATCTTTGTGACACTTCAGACTGGTTCAGGCTGACAGAAAGGCTACAGTAACTCAGATAACCATTCTGTACAACTGTAGTGAGCAGAATAGCATCTCAGAATGCACAACATGCCGAATCTTGAGGCGGATGGGCTACAACAGCAGAAGACCTCATCTGGCATTTTATTAGGACCATAGCGTTGCTAATAAAATGCTCAGTGAGTGTAGTTAGCTACTTAAATGCCATGTAGTCCCACAACTATCAATGTAACAAGTTAGCAAAAACACAACTTTATGTTGTTTCTTAATGTTAGCTAAATAGCTCCCATTATAATCAAAAAGGTTGTTCACACTGAAGGTGTCCTTCGCGTCACGTCACACCGCATCACACCTTCAGCTGATGGATGCCTCGATTCTATTTTAGATGCCCACTGTATTTTTGTTGATGTCTGGCCCCTTGGTTTCTGAACATTCTATGAATATCTTATTTATCTATGCATTATTATTATGCACTGTGTGTTATAATGAAACAATGTTAACACTTTACAATGTTTCCATTTGTTAACATTAGTAAATGCATAAGGTATCATGAACAAATAATGAACAATATATTTTACAGCATATATTAATCTTTGTTAATGTTAAAATGGCTCTACACTAGCTGATTTTACCAATGATTTTCAGGTGTTAGCTTCATTAACATAATCACCAGCCAGGCAGAGCACCCATTAGCACCTCTCCATGGGAGGTGTTAATCCAACCTTAATCACTTGACTGTCGGGACTCACTGCGTTAATGGCTTCAAGCACTGAAAAAACACATATGTTTTGTTTGAAAAAAATAATTCTGTCACTGAGAAGAACTGACAAGATGACAAACTGATCTGAACTTTTTCTTTTTATTACACTCAGCAGCATATAATCACAAACGCTGATCTGTCATTCTGCAGAAATAAAGCAAAAGCAACTTTTATAATATAACCTTGTGAAAGCCAGCCAAACCATGAAGAAAATGCAACACTGTATAACACACTATTTTAGCAAGCAAGCTACAGGTCTGAAAATGCCTGAAAATGTTACTCATGTTGTTATTTTGGCAAGCTCCACATGACAGGGATCAGAGAGTGATACTTGTGGTGAGTCGTTATGTTTGTCACCCCTCCGCCAAATTATCGGCAAATACCTCTGACTGAAGAGAGCGAGATCTCAGCAAAACAGTTTGTGTGTGCGACATCCTCGGCCAAAACCTTGGCCAAAACTCTTAATATAGTACAAGGATGTGTGGATGGCTGACAGGATATTGACCTATAGATGTATTGTTATTATTGTAGCATAAGGATACAATAAAGTTGCATTATTTCCCACTGTTATAGTTATAACTCAGATAGATAGATAGATAGAGAAGCAGAGGATATAAAGCAGTGACCGTTAAGATGTTATAAAGTTTTTTTTTTTTTTTAAATCACAGGGAAGCATGCTCTGTGACCCTCCAAACTTGGAACCAGTATTGTCCTGCTGGGGCCAAAAATCATCAAGGTGCATGGTAATGTCATTATGTTCATACAACTTCGATACAGGGGCCATTTTTTGTCTTGACTTTTATGTTGAAATTCTGGTTTAGTTCCCTGTTCCTGTTTCCTGTTAGTTTTGTAGTTTCTTTTCATGATTGGTTTCCCCTGATTGTTTCCCCAGGTGTTCCTCGTTCCCTTGTTTTCCCTTGTGCATTTAAGCCCTTGTTTTCCCCTGATTTCGTTGTTAGTCTTTATCTGTATTTTGCTGTGCTTTGTTCCCTGTGTTTTGTTTCAGTATGTTCTGAGTTACCTGGTTTACCTTTTTTATTAAAAAGGCTGCATTGAGATCCTCATTCCTCTCCTGTCTTGTCAGAGAAAGACTGACAAAGAAATGGATCTAGCAGCTGTCAGGATTCTGCTCCTTTTGCAAGGGGACTGTCCAGTTGAGGATCATGCTCGTGAGTTTTTAGAGCTGGCAAATGTAGTGCAATATCCAGACCGCTCTCTGGTGGTTTTCTTCTGGGCCGGTCTGACTAGTGCACTGAGGGAACTCATGCCTCCGGCTGATCCTCACTGGGCGCTCGGCAATTATGTGGAGAAGGCTCTGGAACTTAGCGGTTCCCCTTATTCAGTGGATTATGGCAGGAACCCCGGGCCCTGTCTCGAAGCCTTCCACGGCCCCTGTCTTGAAGTTGTATGATCTGCCACTGATGACAGTGCATAGGTCCATGAAGACCCTACCTCAATTCTGCGCCCACGGCCAACGAGTTGCCAGCCTCGTCCGTCCCAGAGCCAGCGTTGCCAACTTCGGCCTTCTGGAGGAGGAAGAGAAAAGTTTCCGTTCCCAAGTTTCTTCCCATGTACACAACCACAGAGGTCGTTTCCAAGTCCATTCCATGTTCGCGACCATGGAGGTCATTTCCCATTCGTCCAGGACTCTGTCTCAAGTCTTCCACGGGTCCGCCCCCAGAGACTATTTCCCCAGTGGCTCTGCCTGCTCCCCCAGAGACTCCTCCTACAGCGGCTCCACCGCCTGACCCTCCTTAAAAGGGGGGCTCTGTCACATTCCCTGTGTGGGTGGTGTTTTTTTTTTTTTTTTTTTTTTTTGTCTTATGTTGAAATTCTGGTTTAGGTTCCTGTTTCCTGTTATTTTTGTAGTCCTTTTTGTAGTTTCTTATGATTGGTTTTCCCCTGATTGTTTCCCCAGGTGTTCCTCATTCCCTTGTTTTCCCTTGTGTATTTAAGCCCTTGTTTTCCCCTGGTTTCTTTGTCAGTCTTCATCTGTATTATGCTGTGCTTTGTTCCCTGTGTTTTATGTTCTGAGTTACCTGGTTTACCTTTTTATTTTATTAAAAATCTGCATTTAGATCCTCATTTCTCTTATCAAAGGTAAGATCTTATTTTCAGCAAATAATTGCATTTGTTTAAAGTTTAACCAAGCTCCGGTACTGCGTTGATGTCCTTGGTTTTTGGGGAGAGCTGTGTGTCTAATTTTAGATGCATTCAAAATAGCTGACTTTTCACTGCCATTTTTTTTTTTTTTTCTCTCTACACTTGATGGCTGATTTTCTCTCTCTCTCTCGACAATCCAAAGAAAACGGATCTCTGATATGCATGCATGACAAGATAATCTGTAAACTCTGCCAACAACTGTAAACTTTTATCCTGGGTTATGATGCATCTAGAGGATTTAGGAGGTGGTCACACCCTTGATGGCTAAACTACATGCAACCAAAAGAGGCAAAGTTAAAAAAAAAAGTCAGGGCTGATTTTGTTGTCGTGGAGACTGTTGCTAAGTAGCAATATCAGAGAAGTACAGTAACAGAGTGAGCATATGGGCATGAGACTTTTTGAGGTAACATAAGACTGTGACTTAGAATATAGTGCAGAAACTGATTAGATGCATTAGAATGGGGGAATGCATGACAGAACTGATTCCGGACTTTTTTGGAAATGTGTAGCCTGTGTGTGCTCGTGTTGCTTGGAGTTAAATCTAGACTTGATTGACCAAAATTATTTTTTAGCTCACCTCAAGCAGTGAGAGACCCCTGGAGAATGGGAACATTCAGACAATTAATTATGGCAGAGCAAAGAGAGAGAAGGGGTGGGGGGAGCTTATTAAATAACCAAAATTATCTCAGAGGTCATTTAAAACTCTTAATTAATTTGAAATCAGAGATGCTTTATTTGATCCAGTGATGGATTCGACCATTTTAAATTTGTAATAGAATACATAATTTGTGTTCAGCTGTTATTCAACAAAGAGCCATTCTCCAGGCTTTTAAGTCATTTATGGTTTGCTTGGGGATTTATAATAAAAATATACACTGACGATTCAAATATGTACAGAAGTGACATGTATATCACAATGCATTAAGATTAACATTATTTAAAGGTAGCTAGTGGGTAAGAAAGTACAGTAGGGCAGTGATCACCTTTTAAGCAGATAAACGCGAGTCCGACCATCACCCCTGGTGAGACAAAACCGCGACTCATCAGTGAAGAGCACTTTTTGCCAGTCCTATCTGGTCCAGCGAAGGTGGGTTTGTGCCCATAGGTGACGTTGTTGCCGGTGATGTCTGGTAAGGACCTGCCTTACAACAGGTCTACAAGCCCTCAGTTCAGCCTCTCTCAGCCTATTACGGACAGTCTGAGTACTGATGGAGGGATTGTGCGTTCCTGGTCTAACACGGGCAGTTGTTGTTGCCATCCTGTACCTGTCCCGCAGGTGTGATATTCGGATGTACTGATTCTGTGCAGATTTTGTTACACGTGGTCTGCCACTGCGAGAACGATCAGCTGTTCTTCCTGTCTCCCTGTAGTGCTGTCTTAGGTGTCTCATAGTACGGACATTGCAATTTATTGCCCTGGCCACATCTGCAGTCCTCATGCCAGCATGCCTAATGCATGTTCACGCAGATGAGCAGGGACCCTGGGCATCTTTCTTTTGGTGTTTTTCAGAGTCAGTAGAAAGGTCTCTTTAGTGTCCTAAGTTTTTATAACTGTGACCTTAATTGCCTACCATCTGTAAGCTGTTAGTGTCTTAAAGACCGTTCCACAGGTGCATGTTCATTAATTGTTTATGGTTCATTGAACAAGCATGGAAAACATTGTTTAAACCCTTTACAATAAAGATCTGTAAAGTTATTTGGATTTTTACAAAATGATCTTTAAAATACAGTGTCCTGAAAAAGGGATGTTTCTTTTTTTGCTGAGTTATATATATATATATATATATATCTTATTTAAACTTATTTGTCAATTACCTATAAGCCATAACACATTAAGCATACTAAAAGTCTACATACTATATTTTTTAAATATAATATTTATATATGTGTTATATTGAATATATAAAAGAGTATAACTCCTGACCGCACCTTATAAAGAAAGAAAATCATTTAAAAAGCAAGTACCCCATCTGCTGGCTACAGGAAAGATTTCTGTGCTTACGTCATTCCTGATATGACAATGATTGATTGTCATAAACTTTTTTTTAATATAATCAGGTCATCAATCTACAACATGCAAGTCACCTAAATTAATTTAAACTGTAATCTGATCGATTTGAAGTCACTTTATTATTTACAGCAAATGTCCTCATGTAACTTTATATCCTTTGACAAATTATTTTGTGTCAAAAACATTCACAATTTTGACATGGAGTTAGGATTGTTATAGAATGATTGTGATATGCAATGAAGGACTGCTGATCTTGTTGCTATAGGTTTAAATCACTACTTGCATATATTTATGCATGCATTTACTAGTTACCTCTTATATTGTTGCAGACAATGAATAAAACAATCAGTACAACGCACATATTTCCATGCATATATTTTGTAAATGCTCTGCAGAGACATGACAATTAAGATGGGGCCCCATGGTTTCAGCTCTTCTGTCCTATCAGGCACACCATGCAGATATTGAGACCACTTCTCACATCGTTCATGGAAAATGGCGGTCTCCTTCAAAGTGAGGTCAGCTCGAAGGCCTTTTACATATGGTAACCACTTTGCACAAACTGTGTGCCGTCTGGCCCTGCGCTGTCTGTATTCTGTGGGGCCTTGCGTAGACAGTATCTAAAATAAAACAAAAAATGCTTGAGACCTGTACCAGCAAAATAAATGAGCCTTTGGGATGAAGCACTCATTTTGTAGTCTGTTGTGCTGTGTTCCCAGCTGTGCAAATGTCTAGATGAATGTGTGAAAGACTTTATATTACTGTAGGTGATGGGGATGACTAAATAATTGTGCAATTGTTATGTCATTCTATTCTAATGATTGAACATTCTACATTAGTTACTGTTGTACTACTGTAAGTGTCTGTAAATGTCTCAAATAAATTTACAGAATTCAGGAAAACAACTTATAAAAATGCAAATAGAAACATTGTCACACTGAAGAGACAACCACTACCACTATGTTTGTATAAACAGTATATACAAACATACAATCAGTCAAATGTAATGAAATAAATTAAATCAAAATGGTCTTGTTGATTTAAAGTAAAACTGCCCCCTCTGTTGGTTACAGTGAATACCTCTTATTCTACAGTACAACATACTGTATATCTAATTAACCTTGTTGACATCAACTTCATTAACTTCTCCAGATCATTATTTTATTATTAAAATGACTTCATTGCATTACACCTTCAAAAGTAGGTAGAAATAGGTAACTGGCTCAATCAGTATACACTTTAGATGACATAATTCCATTTAAAGCTTGAAAGTACAAGTTGTAGGATAAAGATTTAGCCGAAATCACAACCTTATGGACTCTGAGAAAGTCAAAAGTTGTTTGAATGAATTTAAGGAATTTTCATACAGTCTGATACATCAAACATGTTCAATGATTTTCCAGGTTCCAGCTCACCAAAACATGATCCCATGATGTTGTTGACATGTAAAGTGTGATCTTAGACTACATGAATTATTGAATCAGTAATTAGTTATTGGCTTGCTGGTGAATGAGAATGGATAGTGATCACCAAAGAAGTGTTTCTAAGATTTAAAATACATGTGCAAACATGCAGATATGGGGAAAAATAAGTACATCTATCTTTTTTTTTTAAAACAATTTTACATCAAGAACTGTGTACAATAGTTTATATGATATACAGAATGATTGTTATATGATTGCTTTTTGGAATCTTTGCATTCTCATTACAGCAATAAAATAACAAATATGTAATTATTTATGTGTAGCAGGATAGGCTGTCATCATCCTGTAGTACTGATTTGTGACACCTCTTTTGCTGCATTATGTATTAGTTGACCAATCCATGCCCACACTTAGTCTATCTTAAGGCTAGTACATGCTACTGGGGTGTGAGTCACTGAGCGGACGCTTTCTAGGGCTGGACCTTACCACCTGAAAGGAATGTGCCATTAGCTAGCTAGCAGATTGGCTAGTGTACAACCTTTTGTTTATATGTGGTTGCTTGCTAATTTTAGTATGTATGTTTACAATGGAGGTTGGGGACACTTTCTAGGGTTTTAATTGTTCAGAAGGCTGCTGATCCACAATTACATTGTGCCCTCTGTACATCTACCAACAGTGGTTTATGATGTTTCTTGTTAGGCTGCATGAGTGAATTGTCAATCTCCTGATACACTGCTGTTTTGCTTCTACTAGAGCATATTGCATCATACTTGCCAAGCTTCTGAAACAGTCTTTGCTTTATTTATTTACTTGTATCTTAATTGTTATTTGTACATCCCATTACATTTAGACTTATCCATTTACTCAATCTATTACCAAACTATACTGTGGCCTCAATTTGGGGTATTTGCTGGATTTACTTCTGTTTTGTTTATGCATGTGTTCTGAGCTCTTGCTGCTCTGTGCTGTGTTAGGCCTATGTAAGATTCATTTGATCATATCAGGCATCCTTTTGCCTGGTAGTTTTGTATTGTTGTTGTTAACTGGTATTGTCTACATAAACCTTTTGTTTTCATTTTATGTTACAGGTGCTGAGTGCCAAGGACAGGGAGGCTAGCTCTTTTTATATTGGTGGTGGTGTCCCCCTTAAGGCCCCGATATACTTCCAAAGAAGTTCTTCCTCGTTCAGTGGTAAAAAGAAGTTCTAAACAGCTGAGAAACGGTATACTTTTTGCAAACATTCCGACATCCGCCACACCACTGTGGGAGGCATTTAGAAGTACATTTAAAGAGGCCCTATTATGCTTTTTGGGATTTTACCTTTCCTTTAGTGTGTAATATAGCTGTTTGTGCATGTAAAATGTCTGCAAAGTTACAAAGCACAAAGTCCACACCAAAGGGAGTTACTTCTCCCACAGCACTGCTCCAGAACTGCCTGAAAACACCTGGTTTACAGTCCAGCCATTACATCGTGACATAGCTATGTCACTATGTCACACATTTGCATAATGCCCGCCTCAGTAATACGCTGCTCAGGAAGCCTCAGGAGCTGAAACTGTTATGGTAAAGGGCGTTACATTTCCGACACACACTCTAAGCGGTTGACCAGTCACAACAGACTGGGCCAGCTGACCAATCAGAGCAGACTGGGCGTTTTGGAAAAGGGGGCTTTAGAGAGACAGGAGCTACAACAGAGCTTTGCAGATAGAGCGTGAAAAGAGGTGCTGCAGCAATGTACAGTATGAGAAAAATAATGTGTTTTTTGAATATTATAGCATGTAAACCAATTCTAGTAGACCCCCAAAATAACATTATGAACCTGAAAATGAGCATAATTTGGGCTCTTTAAATATGAGGACACTCCATAAAACCTTTACTAATGTGACATTAAAATGTGTTATCAATAACTTTATGCCTCATTCTATGAGTAGAATCAGAGATTATTTAGTAGAGACAGGCCACTTCTATTAAAATAATTGGGAGAAATTGGAACGCCCTACAGCAGTCAATGGATTATGTCTAACACCTGACTCTAATTCCAGTGAGCATGGGGAGAGCGGCATATAAGCAGCCACGCCACCAGCACAGAAGGGGAGAGAGAGGCTGGCACGAGAGTCTCACAGTGAAGCTACTGAGTTGTGACGTTAAAGAATTGTGATAAAGACTGTGTGATTGATTAAGAGGCTGTGACTAGGAGCCTGTGACGCTAAAGAGTTTGTGAAGCTGAAGAAGTTATGGTGCCAGTTGTGACAGTGTTAACCCAAAGTTTGTGATTAAAAACTCACCTGAGACTTGAAGCACCTTGTCCCAGTGTCCTCCTTCCCTCATTCTGAGTGTCTTCGCTTACAACAAGTTTTAGTATAACAATTTTGCTGATATCACAACCTTATGGATGAAATCAAAAGTCCATGTTGTTTGTTTGACAAATTGACATTTTCATAGAGTTTGATACATCAAACATGTTCAATGAACTTTCAGGCTCCAGCTCACTGATCCTGGTATGTTGTTGATTGGTAAAGTGGTATCTTCGATTACATTAATTATTTGGGCTGTGAATTGATTAAAAATGTATCTAATTAACGTCCTGGTTACTTTCGTAACCTCCATTCCCTGATGGAGGGAACGAGACGTTGTGTCGATGTAGTGACACTAGGGGTCACTCTTGGGAGCCCGAAACACCTCTGGTCTTTGAAAAAAGGCCAATGAGAATTGGCGAGTGGTATTTGCATA
The DNA here is from genome assembly GCF_019703515.2 of Myxocyprinus asiaticus. Lineage (NCBI taxonomy): Eukaryota > Metazoa > Chordata > Actinopteri > Cypriniformes > Catostomidae > Myxocyprinus > Myxocyprinus asiaticus. The sequence continues at coordinate 29,963,124 of NC_059367.1, forward strand.
CCACTCCCCCGAACATATGGGTATAAAAGGAGCTGTATGCAACCACTCATTCAGGTTTTGTGCTGAGGAGCCGAGACAAGGTCCCAGCCATTTCAGCGGGTAGTCCAGCATTGTGGCAGGAGGGACACAACGTCTCGTTCCCTCCATCAGGGAACGGAGGTTACGAATGTAACCAGGACGTTCCTTATCTGTCTCTCACTCGACGTTGTGTCGATGTAGTGACCCTAGGGGTCCCTATACGAAACACCACAACTAGCTGAACTGTGTTACGTGAACTGGCGGTGCGAGACGGGTAGACCATTGTGTGCTTCGTAGCCAGCGCACCAGGCCGACACATAACCTCCCCCAACGCTGTTATGAGTGTCAAACGGCCCTTTGGGGACAAGTCGACTGCCCAAAAGATAGGGACAGGCTAGCCCAGTCGTGGCCTGTTATCCTTTTTTTTTTTTTTTCTTGAAAAAAAAAATTTGTCAACCGACAGGGGCCACCAGTGTCTACGTCGGGGGGGGTGTCACTCCCAAGGGGAAGACACCGCAGAAACCACACCCTGCCGGTGGGAGGGGGGGGTTGTATTTTGAGTGGAAATATGTCACATGGTCTTGCCGAGCCTTGTCGGAAGTATGTCATGTGGAGAAGTCCCATGGTAGGTCCTACCCAATGGGGGAGGAGTTTCTACAAACATGGTGACTGGGGCAGAGGGGCCTCTGCTCAAGGAAGACGCAGTTTACCAACAGGGAAACGAATTACCGGAAGATATACATCGCATGGGGTCACCTATGGGGAGCCAACACATGCGGAGCACCTACCCCAGTACAGGGCTTAGTTAGCACATGTACTGAGCCGGCAGTGAGTTTCTCCACAAACTCGTCTGCCACAGGACTCAGAGGAATTCATCCAGGGAACACACTTTGTGAACACTACTGGGAGTCAACAGCACACATCTTCAGCTCAGGGGAGGTGAAAGATGCTATGCGCAAGCCATACACCCAGCCAGCTGTCCCGGACTTACCTGCTTGTGCCTGTCACTACACGGGACGAAACCGGCTCAACCCGGAGATTGTAGAACCTCGCAAAGGTGTTGGGTGTTGCCCAGCCCGCTGCTCTGCAAATGTCTGATAGAGAGGCGCCATTGGTCAAGGCCCAGGAGGCCCCCACACTCCTGGTAGAGTGGGCTCGTAGCCCTGCAGGTGGTGGCACGTCCTGAGCGTGATATGCCATTGCTATGGCGTCAATGACCCAGTGGGCGATCCTCTTCTTGGAGACAGCGCTTCCTTTCCGCTGTCCACCAAAGCAGACAAAGAGCTGCTCAGAGGCTCTAAAGCTCAGCGTACGATCCAAATAGATGTGTAAAGTGCACACCGGACACAGCAACGTCAGGGCTGGGTCTGCCTCCTCCTGGGGCAGCACTTGCAGGTTCACCACCTGATCCCTAAATGGGGTCGTGGGAACTTTGAGCACATAGCCCGGCCGGGGTCTCAGGATCATGTGAGAGTAGCCCGGACCAAACTCCAGGCACGTTTCGCTGACAGAGAACGCTTGCAGTTCTCCTACTCTCTTGATGGAAGTGAGTGCAGTTAGGAGGGCAGTCTTTAAAGAAAGTGCCTTAAGCTCAGCTGACTGCAGGGGCTCACAGGGGGCTCCCCATAGACCCTGAAGAACAACAGAGAGGTCCCATGAGGGAATGAGGCGCGGTCTGGAGGGATTCAACCTCCTGGCACCTCTCAGGAAGCTGATGATCAGGTCATGCTTCCCTAAGGATTTACCGTCCACTGTGTCGTGGTGTGCCGCTATAGTGGCTACATACACCTTCAAGGTGGAGGGGGACAGCCACCCCTCCAACCTCTCCTGCAGGAAGGAAAGCACCGATCTGACTGCACATCTCTGGGGGTCTTCGCGTCAGGAAGAACACCACAGATGCCACTTCAAGGCATACAGGGGCCTCGTAGTGGGGGCCCTAGCCTGAGTGATCATGTCTACCACTGTGGGTGGTAGGCTGCTTAAGTCTTCCACATCCCATCCAGGGGCCAGACATGGAGATTCCAGAGGTCTGGTCGCAGGTGCCAGATGGTGCCCCGTCCCTGAGAAAGAAGGTCCTTCCTCAGAGGATTTTGCTGAGTGAGCCGAATTGCCAAAAACTCAAGGCAGTTGATGGGCCAACGTAGCCGTGGGCCTGTCCAGGAGCCGCTGGCTGCGTGGCCATTGCATACAGCACCACAGCCCATTTTGGAGGCGTCTGTTGTAACCACAACGCGCCTGGAGACCTGCACTAGGGGAACACCTGCCCATAGAAATGTGAGGTCGGTCCAAGGGCTGAAGAGGCGGCGACAGACCGGCGTGATGGCCACACGATGTGTCCCGCGGCACCATGCCCATCTCGGGACTCGAGTCTGGAGCCAGTGCTGAAGTGGTCTCATATGCATCAACCCGAGTGGAGTGGCCACCGCTGAGGATGCCATATGCCCCAGGAGCCTCTGAAACAGTTTCAGTGGAAACGCTGTCTTCTGTCTGAACGCCTTCAAACAGGTCAGCACCGACTGTGCGCGCTCATTCCTGAGGCTTGCCGTCATCGAGACTGAGTTCAACTCCAAGCCGAGAAAAGAGATGTTCTGAACCAGGAGGACCTTGCTCTTTTCCCAGTTGACCCGAAGCCCTAGTCGGCTGAGGTGCGAGAGCACCAGGTTCCTGTGTGCACACAACACATCCTGAGAGTGGACTAGGATTAGCCAGTCGTCGAGATAGTTGAGGATGTGAATGCCCACTTCCCTTAACGGGGCAAGGGCTGCCTCTGCGACCTTTGTGAAGACGCGAGGGGACAAGGACAGGCCGAAAGGGAGGACCTTGTACTGATATGCCCGACCCTTGAATGCAAACCGCAGGAAGGGTCTGTGTCGAGGTAGAATCGAGACGTGGAAGTACACGTCCTTCAAGTCTACCGCCGTGAACCAATCTTGATGCCGGATGCTCGCTAGAATGCGTTTTGCGTCAGCATCTTGAACGGGAGTCTGTGTAAAGCCCGGTTCAGTACTCTCAGGTCCAAGATTGGCAGCAACCCACCGCCTTCCTTTGGTACAGTGAAGTAGGGGCCATAAAACCCCTTCTTCATCTCAGCCGGAAAGACAGGCTCTATCGCACCCTTCCGTAGGATGTGGACACTGCTGAACCTGGGCGGATGCCTGGCGAACTGAATCGCGTAGCCGAGTCGGACGGTCCAGACCAGCCATCGCGATGGGTTGGAAAGCGCAAGCCACGCATCCAAGCTCCGGGCAAGGGAGACTGCCGCTGGAGTGCCAAACCTGCCGAAATGGAATGGTGGACGGTGGTCGTGATGACGGTCGTGCGCACTGGGTATGTGACCCAGGGAACAAGGAAACCGCTCTTTTGTTGAACTCTTGGGTAACGCTGCCACTTGGGCATGCGGTGAAATTAAATGAAAAGGTAATAAAAGATTCTCCTCCTGGCCCTCCACCGGGGGATGGAGTGGTCTGCTTACCAGCTCCAGAGCAACGGGTTTCCTCGTCCCTGGGTCACCCATCTCAGGGGCGCTTCTAAGCCTTTCTTGGGTTCTTGGCGGCCGGCCGTGAGACGGGTGGCGTCTGCTTCCTGTGGTGGGCTCCACGCCAGGGCCGGGCCATGGGGGTGGGCTGTGGCGGAGCCGGTGCAGTCACCGCAGGAGGACACCCTTGGCAACGAGCAGACGGGGTGCGGGATCTTGAGCCGCGCCAGGGCAGGATGTGTTGGATAGCTTCCGTCTGCTGCTTCACCGCTGAGAACTGCTGGGCAAAGTCCTCGACAGTGTCACTGAACAGGCCAACCTGTGAAATAGGGGCACCTAAGAACCGTGCCTTGTCGGCCTCTCCCATCTCGACAAGGTTGAGCCAAAGGTGGTGCTCCTGGACCACCAAGGTGGACATCGCCCACCCGAGAGACTGCGCCATGATCTTCATCGCCCAGAGGGCAAGGTCGGTCGCCGAGGGCAGTTCCTGCATCAATCCCGGGGCGGACCTACCCTCGTGCATTTCCTTTAGCGCCTTGGCTTGGTGGACCTGCAGGAGAGCCATGGCGTGCTGGGTGGAGGCAGCTTGTCCAGCGGCACCATAGGCCTTGGCCGTCAGGGACGATGTAAACCTACAGGCCCTGGACAGGAGCTTTGGGCGCCCGCACCAGGTGGCGGGCATAGGTGCACCGCGAGCGCCTTATCCACCTGGGGGATCACCAAATACCCCTTGGCCGCCCACCATCGAGGGTATTGAGGGCGGGGGAGCTGAAAGATCGGGACCGGGCAGTAAAAGGTGCCTCCCATGACCTTTTCAGCTCCTAATGCACTTCCAGGAAGAAAGGAACTGGGGCGGGGCATGGCTGTGAGTGGCACCGCAGGCCCAGGAACCAATCATCGAGCCACGAGGGTTCAGGGGAGAGCGGAGGGTTTCACTCTAGCCTGACGCTTGCGGCTGCCCAGGAAAGCATGTCCATCATCTCCGAGTCAGCCTGTGACTGGGCGACTGTACCCGAGGGGGGAAGCCCAGCTGAGGCTTCCACGTCCGACTGGACGAGCCCGCTCTCCGGTGCTGCGCTCGAGAGCTCATCACCTTCGCAGGCTCCGAACAAGAGGTTGAACTCGCCATGAGACGAACCGGCGGACTCAACCGGAAGCCCGATCGGGGCAGGCGAGCGTGCTGGGGAATGGGAGGTCCGCGGGGGGATACCTGGCGGAGGTGGTCCTATTGACGTTCCCAAATTGCCCCCAGTGCTAGCCGCGCTGGCCATACACCCGTAGGTAGAAGGACCGAGGTGAGGAGCCACTGGGGTGGCTTGCTTTCATGGTCATGTTCTCGCAATGAGTACATGACCCATCCACGAACGCTGTCTCTGCGTGGGTAGCGCCCAGACACGAAAAACAGCGATCGTGACCGACAGAAGGCGAGAGATAATGACCGCAACCAGGAATAACACACAAACTGAAAGACATCTTTAAAAAGACGTTCCGTGTGTGCCACTCTTTTAGAGATTTACTCTAGGATATACTCTTTTATTTCTGCCAAAGTGCCCAGGGGCGTTCTCTGCAGTGCACCAGTGCAGAGGGGGAGAAGCCGCTGAAATGCGCCATCAGATCCAGCGGCTGTTCATCAGAATGAACAGCCGTGAGAATTCAGCTCAGTGAGCATCGACTGTTCGGCTCGAGTGCAAATACCACTCACCAATTCTCATTGGCCTTTTTTCAAAGACCAGAGGTGTTTCGGGCTCCCAAGAGTGACCTATAGTGTCACTACATCGACACAATGTCGAGTGAGTGACAGATAGGGAATCACAGTTTTCTGTGATCAGTTGCAATTAACCTTGGTATATTAAAACAAACATTAAAAATATATTTACATTTACATTTACATTTATTCATTTGGCAGACGCTTTTATTCAAAGCGACTGACAAAAGAGGAAAACATAAGCTAATCATCTTAAGGAGACAGTGGTATGAAAAACCATATTACAAAGTTTCACTAGCATCAGAATAGTATTCAAAACAGATTAAAGTGCAACAAGATTTTTTTGTTTTTTTGCTCATTTTTTGAAGTGCTCATAGAAAAGATGTGTTTTTAGTCATTTTAAGCAGACAGAGAGTGAGTCAGCTTCACGGATGGAGTTGGGAAGGTCATTCCACCAAAGTAAAAAGTATTTACTTTATACTTTGTCTCAAAAAACTTGCAAGAAACTGGGTAGTCATCATTTATTTTAATGATTGGAATATGTACATGTTAAACTGTTTTTTTTTTTGTTTTTTTTTTTTGCAGATAGAGTTAATTAGACACATTTTTACAGGTATAAATCTTATATGTTCACATGCCATAAAATCAGTGGACAAGCTGTAATTAAAAGTTTGCAAAATCTTCTGCCATTTTAAAGTTGACTTTTTTGAATAATAGTATTAAACGGGCAGATTGTATTCATATCAAGCTTTATTTGCAAGATAAACTTACGTGTACATTGCCAATGCATAATTAGACACTATATATAAAACAAATTGAATGTTGCAGTTCAAAATCTCAAAATTAATATTTTCTCTTGCTGCTGTTCAGTCTCTTTCGCACACATGCTGAGTCTCGCTCACATGGTTTCTCTTTTTACACTGGTTCACATAACAGTGAGTGAGCATTTTTGGGCGATGCAAAGAGATACGGCAGCTTGCCCATATCTCTCCCACCCCTGGCTCACCACTTGCGGGTGAAATCTCCATTCTCTGAGTCCATACAGTGAATCCACTCCCCTGTTTATTGTGCTTGGGACATGTGTTTTGTGTAATGAATAAGCATGCACTGCTCCACACAATCAGTTTCTGTACTAGGATGTGCAGTCAAGTCAAGCATGTACCTTCTGGAATTTTATATATGCCAATTTTAGCCACAGGAAGTGGGGAAAAACATTAGTAAAGTTTTGGGAAGTGAAAAAATAAGCAGATACTGCATTAATTGCATTATTTTTTACACGTTAAACAGTTAACTGTTAATCGCAGAAATTAACGTGTTAACCTTTCCAGCCCTATTTGTATGAATATATAATTATAAGGTGGCTGGTGAATGAGAACGGATAGTGGTTACTGGTCACCAACAAGGTTGTGTGACAGAACTGTTTGATTTCAGATACATGAGCAAACACATATGAGAAAACAGAGGAAAATCTTTCCTTTTTCAACACATTTTTAAAATCAAATATCATAGTAGTGTGCCACTGTTGTGTCAGTAGAACTATGCAGCGTTTGAGTTTTCTTATTGCCTTTTCATTACAGCAATGAAAGAAAGACTAAAATGTCTCAGATGACAATTCACCAGACACTGCGTAAAAACCATTGATTTTAAAATATTCCTATGTTTTTAGAATTAATCCTATGGTTTTGGCATCATTGTCACAATGATGATACAAGGAGACTCAGAAAGATGAATTATGTCTCATTTGTGGTCACTCAACAATACAGATCACAGTTCTGGATTTATTAGATAATCTAAAATACATTCATCATACTCCACTCTCAAACCTCCTATAGGTATTGTGTGATGCCTTATGTCATAAAGTCAAGTGATATATATATATATATATATATATATACAGTGCATCCGGAAAGTATTCACAGCTCTTCACTTTTTCCCACATTTTGTTATGTTACAGCCTTATTCCAAAATGGATTAAATTCATTATTTTCCTCAGAATTCTACAAACAATACCCCATAATGACAACATGAAAGAAGTTTGTCTGAAATCTTTGCAAATTTATTAAAAAAAAAAAAAAACGAAAAAAAGAAAAAAAGAAAAAAAACAACAAAAAAAAAAAAAAAATCACATGTACATAAGTATCACAGCCTTTGCTCAATACTTTGTTGAAGCACCTTTGGCACCAATTACAGCCTCAAGTCTTTTTGAGTATGATGCTACAAGCTTGGCACACCTATTTTTGGGCAGTTTCTCCCATTCTTCTTTGCAGGACCTCTCAAGCTCTATCAGGTTGAATGGGGAGCGTTGGTGCACAGCCATTTGCAGATCTCTCCAGAGATGTTCAATCGGGTTCAAGTCTGGGCTCTGGCTGGGCCACTCAAGGACATTCACAGAGTTGACCCGGAGCCACTCCTTTGTTATCTTGGCTGTGTGCTTAGGGTCGTTGTCCTGTTGGAAGATGAACCATCGCCCCAGTCTGAGGTCCAGAGCGCTCTGGAGCAGGTTTTCATCAAGGATGTCTCTGTACATTGCTGCATTCATCTTTCCCTCGATCCTGACTAGTCTCCCAGTTCCTGCCGCTGAAAAACATCCCCACAGCATGATGCTGCCACCACCATGCTTCACTGTAGGGATGGTATTGGCCAGGTGATGAGCGGTGCCTGGTTTCCTCTAGACATGACGCTTGCCATTCAGGCCAAAGAGTTCAATCTTTGTTTCATCAGACCAGAGAATTTTGTTTCTCATGGCCTGAGAGTCCTTCAAGTGCCTTTTGGCAAACTCCAGGCAGGCTGTCATGTGCCTTTTACTGAGGAGTGGCATCTGTCTGGCCACTCTACCATACAGGCCTGATTGGTGGAGTGCTGCAGAGATGGTTGTTCTTCTGGAAAGTTCTCCTCTCTCCACAGAGAAACGCTGGAGCTCTGTCAGAGTGACCATCGGGTTCTTGGTCACCTCCCTGACTAAGGCCCTTCTCCCCCGATCGCTCAGTTTGGCCGGGCGGCCAGCTCTAGGAAGAGTTCTGGTGGTTCCAAACTTCTTCCATTTATGGATGATGGAGGCCACTGTGCTCATTGGGACCTTCAATGCTGCAGAAAGTTTTCTGTACCCTTCCCCAGATCTGTGCCTCGATACAATCCTGTCTCGGAGGTCTACAGACAATTCCTTGGACTTCATGTCTTGGTTTGTGCTCTGACATGCACTATTAACTGTGGGACCTTATATAGACAGGTGTGTGCCTTTCCAAATCATGTCCAATCAACTGAATTTAGCACAGGTGGACTCCAATCAAGTTGTAGAAACATCTCAAGGATGATCAGTGGAAACAGGATGCACCTGAGCTCAATTTTGAGTGTCATGGCAAAGGCTGTGAATACTTATGTACATGTGATTTTTTCATTTTTAATTTTTTATAAATTTGTAAAGATTTCAAACAAACTTCTTTCACGTTGTCATTATGGGGTATTATTTGTAGAATTTTGAGGAAAATAATGAATTTAATCCATTTTGGAATAAGGCTGTAACATAACAAAATGTGGAAAAAGTGAAGCGCTGTGAATAATTTCCGGATGCACTGTGTATATATATATATATATATATATATATATATATATATATATATATATATATATATATATATATTCATTCTTTATGGATTAAAGAGGGGTCCTTAACAGAACTTTAAAAAGATGAAAAAAAAGAGGGTTAAAAAAAAAAAAAAGAAAACAAAAAGGCAACATTTTTGGTGTTTAAATATTTTCTCTGTAAAATGTTTACTCAGTTACTTTAATAAACTAATTGTTGATCATAAGGACCTCATTTGTACAATAACTGTCATATAGTTTCTGTTTTTGTGTCAGTGTTGCTGGTCTTATTCAAAGCTGTATCTTCATTGCATCCTCATTGTGCTGATCATAATTTTCAGAATCTGTGCCTTTTCTTGAAGCATATCCTGAGTCAGTTGATGTGACAGAGGTTGCCCAATGAAATTCTGTGTAGGAAACATATTCAGATTAACAGTTTTTGCTTAAAAAAAAAAAAAAAAAAAAAAAAAAAACTGACAAAATTACAATTCTCAGAAAAGATAGATTAATTCCATATAAGTAGATGACAGAACCTCTGTGGGTTTTGTTGCAGAATGGTGTGGTAGTACAGTATGTTGTTTGGCCTACATGTTGTTCAGTTTGTTTATGTGATGTGTTTCATGGTCAGCTGAATACTCACTTTCACTGGATAATCTTTCATCCCATGCTACTCTGTATTTCTGTCTCTCTTGTCTTTGGTTTTCACTCTCTGTTTTGAAATGGTTTATTATTGCAACCATGGACCACAAAAATATAACTGAAAGCAGATTTGGTAAATATTCATATGCCTTTGAACCTATTCATTGTAAAACTCAGGTGAAGGACTTTTATGTTAAAATATTTTATCTTATAATAGCTTAATAGGCAGAGACAGCTACTGCCATTCATGGGGTAATTTCTACAAAAAGTACAAACACTGTGTCTGTGTGGCATTATTAAACATTGAGAATGCAAAGCGGCCTGACAGTGCAACACTGACTCAAACAATGTCATGACTTTGGGGTGAGATTATATGCTTGTACATTTAAAAAAAGACATTAAATCACTAGAACAAGAATACTCTGAAAAGCATGTTTACTGAACATTTTGATTCTAGAAAAAAATTAATGCCATCATATATCCAATGTCATACGCACCATATCCAAAGCTTGAATATTCAGGATATAAAATCAGAGAATCACGTGAGATTCTGTTTCCTGTTTTTGGCATTGTTTCTGTCTCAGTTTTGCCTTTCATTATCTCCATTCTATCTGCACTAACTGGAAAAGAAGGAGAGACACAGAACTGATGAAAAACAATAGATCACACTTCACTCTGGTTAATGTTGTGAACATGTACAGTTTTACTTGTATTTATTTTATGACTCACAGTTGTTTGTATAATCCTTTCTCTGTCTTTCACTTTCTGTTTCGTTTGAATCAGTTTTGTCTGTCATCGTGTTTACCACCATCTCCATGACATGATTTGCTGCTCCACTGTCTTTTTTTATAGAGATGGAGAAAAAATTAGATCATGAATTTTGTTTCCATGAATTTTTGTTTATGTGTGCCATACATTTTTGTGTATACCTATCTTTATATTATTTATGTAAATACATACAGTTCAGTGCATAAGTTTGCATCCACCCTTTTGTTTGATAAGTTTATGCACCCTTTTCAAAATGTATAAAAAATATAAGAGATAAAAGATAATATTTTCTTATTTAGTACTGCCTTTCAGAAGCTTAATTGAAATGTACCGCACAAGATAAAATAATAACAATTCACACAAATTATCCTGTTCAAAAGTGTACATCCCCTTGGCTCTTAGGGAAGTGTGTTGCCTTTTTGAGCATCGATGAATGAATGTTTGCCCCTTTTGTATTAGTTGTGTATGAATCCCTCAAGTGTCCAAAAAGCTAGATGTTAACATCATATAGCCACTGTAGAGAAGAGCTCAAATGTGCAGAAGATGCTGGGAAACAAAGGAATGTGCAGTACCTGGAGGATTTTTCTTAAGAACAGTGAACAGCTTCACTGTTCAGGACAGAGCAAGGACTGATAGCACAACTATCACAAAAGACACAAAGAGTCATTGATAATTGAGGAAGCAGCACACAGTAATAAGAACCAAGGGTATATAATCTTTTGAACAGGATCATTTGTTTAAATTCAGTTATTATTTTGTCTTGTGGAATATATGTAAATATCTGTTATGTCCAATAGCTTCATCAGGGCAGTATTTAATAAAACACAAAATAAAATTATGATCCTATAATTTTTTTTCATTAAAATAAACTTATGCACTCAACTGTATTTGATATGTTCTCAAACATATACAGTATACTGTGTGTGTATATATATATATATTCAGAGATATTTATAAACACATTGCAAGGGGGATAAATATGTATTTGTCATGTAGACACTTTAGTGTAAAACTTGTTGTCTCTCAACATTTTTTTAATAAACTAACATACTACAACACTTCTCACCCTCTCAAGTTTGTTGACAACATAACAGTGGTGGGGCTCATTATACAGTAGTGAGAGACCTTTAACTGTGGTGTAGAGACAACAATATATCATTTAATGTTAGTAAGAGATACTGTAATTGTTAACAACAGCAGCCACACTTAGTAAGGGGACTCAAAAAGGCAGACATGAACACAACTTTCCTCACAAACAGTGTGTGTTTGTGATTTTTTTTTTAAATGACACAAAACAACTTTATAAATTCAATGTGCGTGTGCCAATATAGTTACTTTAAACAGCCAGAATGATCAGTTCAGTGATCAGTATAATGGTAATGTGCAGTGAAGGACAACTGAAATGAAAACCTCATGAAGTAATATTATCAAAACTTATATCAAAAATATTTGTATTGTCTGTGTCCACGGTGCTTGTCTTGTGGAGCTGAAGCTCCATTCTCATCCTCAAAGTGCTGCTCATCATTTACAGAGAAGCAGTAAACTGAACTGTCCTTGCAGTCTTTTGATTTAAATTAACCATATCCTGAACTTGCAGATGGAAAGTTACAGCTGTTTGAGTCTTTCGCCGGTCTCAGTACATATGAAGGGAAAAACACATACATCCTCACATAAGTACAACATTATTTAAACTGAGCTGTTAAATATTTCCCTTATTCTCACAAGTGAGAGTGCTAATGCATTGAATATCAGTACAGCTGTGATTTGGCCATCTAATCACAGCCATGGTTATAATCAGAACAGCTAAGGGTCCACTAATTACTAACTGATGCTTAGGAAACAGCGATAGCCTGTCTGAAAATCTGCAAACATGGACATGTGGAGTGACACAAACAGTATTGGGTCAAAGGCCATGTCCACATTAATCTGTTCAAGTTTGAAACTGAAAACTGAAACACGATCATTTTCCAAAATATGCACCTATGGAGAGCGTTTATGAAAGTCTCCATTTTCGTGGAGGAAAACGCCATTCATTTGTGGATGAGAGGTGTGAGAATAGTAAACTTGATGAATTTTTAAACAAAAACTAATAAGTGTGGGCGTGATCTATATGTCAGCACTTTTGGAACACTTGGAACTATGTTGTATGTACATTATGTAATATTGACATTGTTTGGCTTACACTCCAGTTCCTCTGTGTTCAGTTCATATAATTGATGCATTTCCTGTTCAGTCGAATCCTCACACAAATCACTGGATATTCCCTCAACCCATCCTGCTCTGTCTTTCTGTCTCTCCTGCCTTTGGTCCTCAGTATTGTTTGACAATAGCAACAATGGCCACTAAATCAATGCAACTATGAGAATATTACGATGTAAAATTTACGATCTGTTCTAACTATAATTTAATACTTTCAAATATAACAAACATATCATTGTTTAAAGGAATAGCTCACCCAAAAATTAAAATTCTCTCATCATTCCATCCCAAATGTGTATGATTTTCTTTCTTCTGCTGAACACAAATAAAATAGAATATTTCAACTCTGTAGGTCCATACAATGCAAGTGTAAAGTTTACAGGAATGAGGCGAGAGAAGAATGATTTATGTGCAGGCTTTTAATAATGAACTCAAATAAATAACCATAAAGAACTCAAAACTCAACCAAGGAACAAACCAATACATCCATGAAAAGGAAAACAACTGACAAAGACAGACAGAACACGAGGGCGATATATACACAAGAACTAACAAGGTAAACAAGAGGCAGCTGGGATAAATCAAGGGGAACACAGAGAACAGAGACAAAACAAGGAAAACACAGAACTTCAAACTAAAATCTAAATCCTTCTAGCGACCTCTAGTGGCCGCTAGGGAGAATTTCCCAAGTGTTACAGAGCCCCCATCTAAGGAGCGGCTCCTAATGCTCCATAACACACACACACACACACACACACACACACACACACACACACACACACAAAAGATTGGTTCATCGTGGAGCCGGTGGAGGGCCTGGAGACAGGCTTAGACCAGGGGACCAGGGCGGAGCCGGTGGCCAGGGAAGTGGCTCCGGGAAGGGAGCGAGGTCTGGCATACAGGGAGGCGGAGACTCAGGGGGCGGAGCCGGTGGCCAGGGAAGTGGCTCCAGGAAGGGAGCGAGGTCTGGCATCCAGGGAGATGGAGACTCAGAGGGCAGAGCCACAGGAGGCAGAGTCGTTGAAAACTCAGAGGGCGGAGATGTGGAAGACTTAGAGGGTGGAGGCACTGGACAGGGATCAGCAGACTGGACGGCGGTCGCTGGACAGGTGTCAGCAGACTGGATGGTGGTCGCTGGACAGGGGTCAGCAGACTGGATGGCAGTGGCTGGACAGGGATCATACTGGAAGTGGGTGGCCACTGGACAATGAACAGACTGGTAGCTTGTGTCTGACCACTGGATTGAGCAACAGACTGGTTGACTGCCTCAGGGAACTGGACAGGCTCTATGAGTACAGGGAACTGGACAGGCTCGTGGACAGCATCAGGGAGCTGGACAGGCTCATGGACAGCCTCTGGTAACTGGACAGGCTCGTCGACAGCCTCAGGTAACTGGACAGGCTCGTCGACAGCCACCGTTGCCGTGAGCGCTGGCAGCAACTGGGAAATGGCCTCCGTGACCGGGAGTGCTGGCAGCGACTGGAAAACCGCCTCCATGGCCGTGAGCACAGGCAGTGACAGGGAAATGACTTCCATGGCTGTGGGCACTGGCAGTGACAGGGGAAACGACCTCCATGGCCGTGGGCACTGGCAGTGACAGGGGAATGATCTCTGTGGTCGTGAGCACAGGCAGTGGCAGGGGAATGGCCTCTGTGGCCGTGAGCACTGGCAAAGACAGAGGAATGGCCTCTCTGGCCGTGAACACTGGCAGTGACAGGGGAACGACCTTCGTGGTCGTGAGCACAGGCAGTGAGAGGGGAACGGCCTCCGTGGCCATGAGCGCTGGAAGCGACTGGGGAACAACCTCCATTGCCGTAAGCACTGGCAGCTACTTGGGAACGACCTTCATGGCCATGAGCACTGGCAGTGACTGAGGAACGACCTCCGTGGCCGTGAGCACTGGCACTAGGATGGACGAGGCTTCAGGCGCTGGCTCTGGGACGGAGGAGGCTTCAAGCGCTGGCTCTCAGACGGAGAAGGCTTCAGGTGCTGGCTCATGGACGGAGGAGGCTTCAGGCGCTGGCTCGTTTACCGTGGCAGGTGTGGGCACTGGCAGCGGCATGGGATTACTGCCATACTCCACAGTGTAGGCCTAAGGGGAGAATGTGAGCCTCAAAGCATAGTCCATGAACTTAACCAAAGAAAGATCACATCTGCCTCATGGCAGACATGATTTCACTGGCTCGCTGAGTCCGAACCGATAGCAATCCTTGAATTCAATACTTCCCCAACTGAGAACTCCATAGTATCGGTCAGTTGTTCTGTACGTTTGCAGGAAAGAGGCAAGAGAAGGAGGATCTATGTGCAGGCTTTTAATAAAGAACTCAAAGAAATAAACATAAATATCTCAAAACTCAACCACGAAACAAACCATTACATCCATGAAAGGAAAACATCTGACAAAGACAGAGAGAACACGAGGGCAATATATACACAAGAACTAATATACACAATAACTAACAAGATTAACAAGACACAGATGGGATAAATCAAGGGGAACACAGAGAACAGAGACACAACAAGGGAAACACAGAACTTCAAACTAAAATTCTAAATCCTTCTAGCGACATCTAGTGGCCGCTAGGGAGAATGTCCCAAGTGTTACAGCAAGTCAACAAGGTCCAAAACTTTGAAGCTCAAAAAGCACATAAAGGCAGCATAAAAGTAAGCCAAAGAGTCCAGTGGTTAAATCTATATCTTCAAAAGCGATACAGTAGGTGTGGGTGATTTAATTTTTGGGTAATTGTTTTTACTTTAAATGTCCACTTTCACATTCTTCTTCTTTTGTTTTTGACAATTCACATACTTGCTGCATATCATCATCTACTGGGCAGGAGGGAGAATTAAAATTTAATAACTGATCTGTTTCTCACCCACACCTATAATATCACTTCTGAAGACATGGATTCAACCACTTGATTACTTTTATGCTCCCCTTATGTGCTTTTTTGAGCTTCAGAGTTTTGGACCCTGTTGACTTGCATTGTATGGACAGAGCTGAAATATTCTAAAAATCTTTGTTTGTGTTCAGCAGAAGAAATAAATTCATACTCATCAGGGGCAGACTGGGACTAAAAAGTGACCCTGTACTTTCTGGCCCAGAGCGGCCCACTAAACCCGGCCTGTAACACATTGATTTAATTTTCCGGCTCAGTTTCAAATTTTTGTCTTAAAAAAAAAAAAAAAAAGGCATTTCTATTGACTGCTAGTCATGACAATGGGCCCACCACTGCTAAATTTGTCATAACTTTAAAACATAAAAAAGAACTAAGTACTAAAATAAGCACTTCATAGCTCAGACAAATAACATGTCTAAAAACATTTTTTCCCAACATACAGATGTTAGGTTAAAATCTACATGAAAGTACAAGGGAAAGTGTGTATTTTAGGTGCTGTGACAAGTAAGCATAAAGATATTAATCACCTTTCAACTTTTTTCTAGAAGTGCAAATAAACTATTATCTTAGTTAATATGAGGTTGTGGAAACAACAGGTATAATAATAATATATTGTATATGTATGTATAGCTGTACTAGATCATAAAATAGTTAGATGAAGAAAGTGTCACACAGCAGGACACTGATGACAATGTTTAAAATTTAATGTCAATTACTCACAGAACTGTGTAAATGTTTATTTAAAAAAATAAAATATGTACATATATAAATATAAACAAATATAAATACATGTAAAACAAAATAAACACCTCTTTTTTTTTTTTTGGCAGATTATTTGCTCATATTTTCAATCTAAGTGAGTTTGTTGTGTCTTTATATCTGCAGTTTTTTAATTCCTTCCCCAGATTATTCTCGAGAAAAAGTGACAAGCCCAAAGCTTTGACAAGCGCTGTTTCTGCTGTCCTTTAAACAAAGTAAGCCTCAAAGACTCAAATAGACACAAAGTAATATTTTTCTGCAATTTGTCAGAAGTAAGCATTATTCAGCAAGCCACACTTCAGCTCCCACTAATGGGTATGAATAAATTATGCAAATGATTATGTACTGCTCATAACTTTACTGTTTGCAGATTTTATATATGCTGCTGTTACTGTATTTGTTGTAACTTGCAGTTATTTGTCATTTTGTAATTATTCAGAGCTCATCTCATACTGAATATGTTGTCTTTGGTTGTCACCATATATGTCAAATAATGAAGTCCAGGTGAGGTACAGAGATTTTGCTCACATACGAAAATACAATATGATTAGTAAGTTCCATCAAAATAAAAGTCAATGAAGGTTTTCGAAGTAAAAACCAAAATAAAAGGCTTTACCTTACAGAGTGTTTTGAACATTCACTCTGTAATGGGGTCTGCACAGGCATGTTGGTGCCCAGGACAGCTGTCTATATCGCATGTAGGATGTGCCGGTACTGGCAAAGCAATGGGCGGCCCAAATTACCCAGCGGCCCACCGGGAACATGCCCAGTTCTACCTATGGCCAGTCCGCCCCTGATACTCACACACATCTGGGGTGGCATGAGGCATGAGTAAATAATGAAAGAATTTTCTTTTTTGGCTGAACTATCCCTTTAACTCGGGTCAAACTAGAATGAACCCCAATTCTCTGTTAAGCTACTTTTTACTAATCAGTTCTCTCTCTTTTTATTTATTTTTTTGGCACTGTGTACTGTGTAATACCATTCACACATGGTATCTTAAGCTTAAATGAGAGCTTATCGTCACTTACTCAAAAGGAAAGACAGACACAATACAGATCAAAAAGACAATTGATACATAACTACAGTATATGATAACTTACTCTTATGAATATTTATAGTGTTACTGTAGTTTGATTTACAAAAAGGAGGAAATTCCATACTGTTTATATGCTTAAGTTGCACCTTTCGGTTAGTTGATTCCTTGTACATGTGATTACTCATCTTCACAGGATTATTGTGATGTGTGGCCTGACTGGCGTCCTCGTTGTCTTTATCAGGAGGATTACAACTTCTGTTTTCATCCATTTATTAATTATGCAACACTTTTAGAACAGCAGTTCTAAAAGCTGTTTTACCTCCATGTGTGGGGTAAAGGGCTCCTTCACCACCTTTTTTAAAAAACATTATTTTAATCAAAACAACCTTCAGTTATTTTTTTTTTTTTTTCACACAAATTATGTTGCTCCATCAATAATCAATAATCAATAAAAAGAAACACAATTTTTTTTTTTTCAATCATGATACATTTTGTGACCAGAAAAAAGCAAATTTTCCTAAAGGTGTGCCTTTAGCCCCATTGTACCCTATGCAACGCTCAATACTGTGGACACGTATCAAACATGAATTTATTTCTCATCTTTAAGGAACTTTGGCTGTGTCTGTCAATGTACAATATTTCACACTAACAAATCCAAAACATTAACACCACCACAAAAATGCTATTAAACCACAACTGACTCTATTAGATACATTCTTGTCAAAGTGACAAAGTGGAAGTCGGAAAAGAGCCAAAACTAGCTAAAATAGTTACTAAGTACATCTTTAGAATGACACCAGTGCTAAAATGTGTGTTTTGTTTTGGTAAAGCAAAGTAAGGCTATTTTTCTTACCCGACTTTAAATGGGAATAGTCACTTTCATACCTGAGTCACACAACCTGCTAGAAGGAAATGAAAATGAGTGGCAAAAAAAAAAAAACAAAACAAAAAAACCTGTTCTCATGTTACCAATAGCAGTTCAACTGGTAAAAAAGAAAGAAAGAAAAAAATATCTGTCTATGTCACCTTCATAAAAATCTTCTGTCCAAATTTTCTTCAAAACAATGCAGATCAAACATTTTAAGGAAATACTTTATGGTTTTAAATATCTCAAAACAGGGCTGTTGTTCAATTCCGTTCTTAGAGAGCCAAATCTCAAAAATCTCAAAAACCTTTCTCATATCAGAGAAAACAGAGACAACCAAATATTACGATACTGGCTTTAGATACAGTTCTGCCATTTGCATGATTTCATCACCTATAGAATTTTAGTCGTACACATGCTAATGTGTTTAAGATCACATCACAATTGTGCCATTTTAAGATGTGCATATCAACTAAGACATAAAACAAGCTAATATGTAAACAGGTACGTGCCAGTGGTTTATACCAATGCTTATACAGTGTATGGCAGAAGTATATTTTACACAAAGGCAGGGTTATTTTTATTTATTTTTACAAAGGAGTAATGCAATTCTTACCTTTCTTACTATGAGACTCATTACAAATGTGCTTTGAACAATAAAATAATATGGTGTGCCTTCATACCTGAGTTACACAGGAGACTGGAGGAAATAATAAGTGTTACAAAAAAAAAAAAAAAAAAAAAAAAAAAAAACTCCTGTCTGTTCTTATACAACATATAACCGGTTCAACTGGCTGAAAGAACAATATGAATCAAAACTGATCAATCTACAGTTTATAAGGGAAAGTACTTTTCAAAAGTTTTTAAAGTGGCATGATGGTAGTGTTTTAGGAGGAAAAAGATTTAATAACAACTTCATTTAAAATTTTTATATACTTAATCTTTTATTTGGTAAATTTAAGGAAGTTCAGGTAGTGGAGAACAGAGACTTTTTTTTTAACATTTCCTTTCATTACTCATAAATGACCACAAATCTGCCATCTTTTGACATAAGCAACATTTAAATGTGTCAGAGTAATTTACCATTACTAGATGTATATTATGAAGACAAGATCATAATAAGTCCAGAGTGTTACTGGAGTGATTATAACACTTTAATAATTTATTTAATCATATATGAACCCGGTGTATCTCAAATAAGAGCAACTCAAAGTAGAAATATCATTGTTTTAATACTCATAATATTAATAGATAATTTTAACCTTTTTGGTACTAAAACTTTCAGCCGTCAGTAATAGTACATACAGTATGCACCTTTAAAGGTGCACTGCGTAATTTTTGTCTTTGTGTCATCTTGCACTGACGCCTAGCGGCTTGGATGCAGCATCATTTAAAATCAATAGTTTTCAGTTTCAGATGCTATTGTAGAAATGTAGTATTCACAGTCAGCCAGTGAAAGTGTCAAATAACAGGACGGTTACTGAGATTAAGCTAGTAGTATTTTTCTGGTCATGTGATTGTAACATGGCAGCCCCCATGTGTGGACCCTCTCCATGTAGAATAAAACAGCTTTTATAAGGTTACTGATATGACTGGAGTCTTCATTTTAATGTGAGTGGCCATGATTTCCTACATATATTGAAAAATTACAATTCATGTCTTTAGGAGTAAACATTTTTTAATGAGGAAAAAATTACTGAGTGCACCTTTAAGAGTTTTTCAGTTTTAGTCAAACATTTTTCATTTTTTAAGTAGTGTTACAATTACCCCCGACCTCACAGCCATAGTAAAGTAATGTATAGTAGCTACAAGCGACAGTGTTAGCATTTTTCATGCATATTTTAACCACCAACTTAGAGAAAAGCAGATATGATTTTAAATTGAAAAGCAAACAAAAAATATTGAACTTCCAAAAAAAAAAAAAAAAAAAAAAAAAAATACATCTCAAAATATTTTTTTATTTTAACTATACAGTTTAACTATAAAGTGTTAATTAAACACGTTAAGTCTTGTCTTGCATCACTGACACAAGCTTGTGAACAAGATCATCTTTGAATGTCAAAACATGTTGAATGCTACTATATCATCCTTCACGAGGGGGCGCACCGAATTCCCCCCCTACACACACACACACACACACACACTGTCCCGGTCTGGCGTACCAAAACAAAACCTCCATCTTTCCGGCTGCCGCAGCATGTTTGTGTGTGATCCAATCATGCGATAGTGTTCACAGAAAGACCGCACGCTTTTGCTAGATAAACTATCTGCACCAGCGGTAAAATAATAAAGAACGATGTCCCGGTGAGAACCGTACAGGATAAAGCAACTAAAAGAGTCACCATCGGACAAGCCGAACCCTAATCGCAATCAACAGGACGCTCACGTCAGACCCAACCGACAGACACCAGCGAGGTTTGCTTGAGCTCACATCCCAAACAGAACACGCACATGTGGGACAGACAGACATCGATTTTAAGTTCGTGACAAGGTGCGTTAATGAAATGTTGCACTTTTCAATGTATGTGTCTTTTACTAGCTTTTGTGTTTCATCTTTATACTAGTTAGTTAAATTGGTTATAAAGTAGGCCAGTCAACCGAGCTGAGCTAACAAAGAAACTCAAAAGACAAGCTGTTTACATTTCTGCTCATTACAAAATACACCATGGTAACCACAGTTTTCGCAAACATACTGTAGGCGACTGCAAAGTTAACACAGTTGTTACTTACTGTAAATTTCCATTGGGAACATTTTGGATTGTGGTGTTCGCCAACACTGTCAACAAAATATAAATAAAACAAAAATAAATAGGCTGAAGCAAAATGAAAGAAAGATTGTGAGGCTTTATACAATGTGTGAAGGAAATCCCAATATCATATTAAGGTATTATGATTTTTCAGTAGGAACAATAACTGTATTAACTTATTTTGGCTGCAACTTTTGCTATAATGGCAATTCAGTGTTTGCTTTTTTGCCATTATTTCTCCATCATATGGATTATTTTTTAAAGCTTTTAGTTTTTGGGACTTTGTATTTCTTATACAGTGGCTGTGTCTCGCTTCGAAGTCTGCGTGCTAGGTAGGACGCGTCCTTTGAAGGTTGCAGTATACCGAGTGTCCCCCTTTAAACAAGTCTCGTTTAAACGAGGCGGCCTTCCTAGGACAAACTGAAACGGAACGTATCATGGTTGCTATGACAGCACGTCACTCTTTAACAAGCGCGAGCGCTTTGAGTGAGAAGGGAACAAAGTCCCTTTAGAAGGGAATATATGAGGTACATTTTAGGAGAGTTATAATGATGTAAAGAGAAAAGAAAATAGATTTTACAGGTGTACTTTTAGTCTAATACTTTATTTTAATTATATATTAATATAATTAATATATTAATATAAATTATACACTGCACCAATCTACTGAGGTACTTCAACTTGGGAATTAACATTCCTTGCGTTTGAACATCATATTGGCGTAATTTTTTTAGACATTTCTGTTGAAGCAAAGAATTGTGGGTTGTGAGTGCCCACGAAGGACACACCTCATGCATCCTCTGAATTTCCGTGAAAGAGGGTCGCATTCGAAGGCTGCATTCGAAGTGACCTACTCGTATTTTCTGAAACGAGACAGCCTCGATGACGTATGCGGCCGACAAATGTGACCTCCGGAGGACGCAGCCTTCCAAACGAGACACAGCCAGTGTTAATGTAAATGGCTCATGTTAGCTTGCTTCTCGTTTATTATGCTGGCTTGTCAAAGCCAACATACTGTTATTCTACAATTTTTTTCTAAACAAAGACCAACATTTCTGACTGTAACTCCTAGAAATTTCAAGCACATCCACCAAACTCAACACAGACCATCAGACTGTTCTGGAATTTTGTGCTATGTCTTTTCTAACTGATCAGACCAATGGTTTTCGCACAGTGGATGAACAAAAATAGTAAAAATCCCATAGATTGCATTGACGGAATGTTCAAATGGGCCAACGGAATGTTCATTAATTCACCTTATTCACTGCAGCACCATATTTGATTTTTAATGGGAATGACAATTAAGCTGTGAGGGATAGACTTACATCTCTTCAATGGCACGCATGGTATAAAGCTGTAAAAAGCTTCTAATCTAGATCACATCTGATTTTCCACAACTCATGCTGTCTGGAGTTTTTGTCTACTGAATGTTCTTGAAAAGATGTTTTTTCAATGCTTTGTCCGCAGAACGATCCAAAAACACTTTAAACAACTGTACAACCCATTGAAGAGATGGTACGTCTGTCCCTCACATCCTCATTGTCATTCCTGTAAAAAAAAATCAAAGGTGGCGCTGCTGTGAATAAGGTCTATTCAAACTCCAACTGTAAAAAATGTAAATGTTAACAAACCAACATAAGGCCTTCGGCCTGATCGGCTTTAAAGGGTAATGAAACCACAAAACAACATTTTTGAGATGTTAGGCTAACATATATGTAGAGGTTGCACATCATTGAAAACAAGAATAGCACTCATTATGTTTATTGCAAAGGTGAAAGTGGTTATATTTGCATTTTATTGAGCCATTTCATTCTTTCAGTTTAAAAACGAAAGTTGAAACAACGTAAAAAAAATATTAAGTATATGTGTAAACTCTAAGTTGTGATTTTGATTCTGAGCATTTCCCATATTCATTAGAAGGAATGCTTTTCATCCAATCACAGCACTGCCTTATGTATGAGCTCGGCAGCCTCGCATTACAGCAGAGAATTCAAACTCACTCAAAGAGATAACAGCGGTTCCAGGCAGGTGCAAGACTTCAGCAGCAATCGCAGAACAGAAATGATAGGGGCTTTTACGAAACACCGTGGTGAGATCGAAATCACTCGTCAGAATGGACCGCAGTCCATAGCCGCACTGAAACTAGCATGTTTGGCTGTCCGCAGTTCTGCTACTTGCACTCCAAACATGAAGGGGGAGGCTGTTCTGTTTAGACGGTGCGCATATCCATCACATCTTCTCTGTGCTTCTGATCATGGACAGGAGAACACGACGGCTTTGTTCAAGAGCAGAAGACAAAAATGAAATCCGGACACTTTTTTGTTTCCTTACATAGTGTGAAAGTTTCTGAGATTTAGGCCGACATGTTTTACCTGTGTTATGTAATCAAGACAGTGGAGTTGAAGTACTGGATAACTTAGTCAGACAAAGTTAGTATGCAGTTTTATCACACTGTAAGAATAAATACCTATACATTTATGTAAAGTCTCAAAGCAGTGTTTGGTAATATCTGCCCTTATTGCTGTTCTTAATTAATTCTCAAAAGTTTGATCAAAACACCCAAATCTTTTAGCAGATTTTCAAACTGTTCAATCGTCTGCACTTGTCACACTTTTGTCCCATGACTGATTTACAGCAAAGTGCCCCAAAAACTCTTGTTTTCATCCCCACTCATATTGTGATGTTCATCCATCTGTTTTCATCTGTGTTTTGGAAGTGAGAATTGTAGCTCTTGACTCCCTCCCATCAGCTTTGTTCTTTCTTAAAACATTTGCATACAGTACATTAGGTGGTCATTAAAGGAAGTGGTATCATGTCTGTGTCAGAGCAGATGATCGAGGTGAATTCAGTTGAATCTTAATTTAATTCAACTCTTATATAGGCATAATGACTCTTTCTCTTTCTACCACTTTTTGCTGTTTTATAGCTTGTGGTGCTCAGAAAATTCTACTTCCCAGTAGCCTTTCCTATCCTGGCTGATAAGGTTAAATGTTCTGTTGTCAGGACATTTATGCACAATAATTGGTGTATTCAAGTTTAGGTGATGCAGGTAATGGACTACACTAGGGAGGCTTCCTGTATGTGTGCTGAAACGTTGCCAGTGGTGCTCATTCATTGCTTTTGTTCTTCAGGTAGAGAATGGAATGTATTTTCCTTCTGCAAAACTGGCTGGACCAGAGTGTCAATGGTGCACACACATACACAATGAAAAAGAAAAAAAAACAACAAACAGACAGGAAATACAGTGGTGTAAAAAAAGCTTCAGGGCAATCAGTTGGTCGTTGCTTACCTTGATTCTTGCCAGATTAGTTGAAAGATTTGCTGTTGTAAAACTATACATCATATGCTGAAAAAAGTTAACTTCGTTACATTGTCATTCTTCTGTGCAGGCTACCTGTTATTTTTCATTTTGTCAAGGGTTTTGCATGGGTAGGCTACACTAATATTTTATTTGAGATTTAAGCAGCTTGGCTGTTTTTTTTCTTATTAGGCCTATGTTTTGGTTCAGATGACTCGGGACTTTTCTTTGCAAAATTAGCTGGAAACATTGTGACATCAGGTGTGTTATGTTGTCCCTATTAGAACCGTTTTGCATTTAAGAACTGATGTTATTGCAGTAGTTATTCAAACATTTCAAGTAGGGCTGCACAATTAATCGAATAAATAATCAAGATTACAATTACAGCTGCCACAATGAACTAATCATGAAAGTGTCAATTAAAGCAGTCCATGTACTCGTGTTACATCAAAATTTTCATTTTTTTTTCTATTTAACGTATGTTTTTGCAGTGGTTAATAATTGTAACCAATATGAGACATGTCTATTGCTTGCATCTGTGTATGATTTATTAAAAATTTGAAAACAGCTTTGTTTTTTATGCTTCTGAGAAGGCCAGTGCAAAGTTGACCATTTAGGGTTAGGATTAGGTCTCGATTTCCTGATGAATAAAACAGAAATAAAGTCATTCTGGAACACAGTTCTCAGCTTGTTTAGGATGTGTTATTCATAAAAAAATAAGGCACGCAGTTGATCCACACCAAATACGTTTTTTTTTAATGTAAGTTCTAATAATCAAAATTAATTGCAATTAGAGTATCAAGGGAAATAATCGTCAATTATGATTTTTTTCAATCGATTTTTGTCATAATCACTTTGAGCACAAGTTCTAAATGACGTAATGACATTTTAAATAATATTGCTACTTCTCTAGTTCAGATAAATTATGGTGCAAGAACTTTTATCGCCGCAATATGCGCTAAAAGGTGTATTTTCCATGTTAATAAGAATTTTTTGTCCTTACCAGCTGCAACAGTGACAAGTCAAAGTCGCTTGTCGCGGCTGGTAAGGACAAAAATTGTGATTAACGTGGAAAAGACACCTTTTATTGCGTGTCGGGAGATCACAACGCATCTAGTTAGGACACTGTGTAACACAGCAACATTGGCCATAACAGTGAGTTTGGGGCGGGACTATCTGTTTGTAAAACCAATGGAAGATGGGGGAGTTCTCTGGAATGTTTGAAAACTGATTATTTTTGCATTTCCATTTGGTGATGCTAGTGGCGCCAAAATTACACCAGCTTTAAATCTTGCCTTCTAGATGCTATTTTTATTTATTTATTTATTTTACAGAGAAACACAATTACATCACCTATTTTGTCGATTTTTACATTTAGGCTGGCATTGCTATCTACAACAATAGTTCACCCAAAAAAGAAAATGCATTTAAGTCAATATTCAGCTAAAATCTTGTCATCCGTTTGTGCGTTTATGAGTGCTTGAGGGAAACATGAGAACGTGTGTTTTTTTAGCCTTAAACAACACAAGGTCTCGTGTGAACGAGCCGAGCCAAGCTTTTCTCATAACGTGCATGAACGTGCAACGGACTTCAAGGTTTTCAGTGAAAAATGACTTGCATTTTGGCTTGTTTCCGACCAAAGCCTATTGTTCACCTTAAAACTTGGAATTTGACGTACAAGTAACATGGGCTACTTTTATTATACTTTTGCGCCCTTTTTTAAGCTTTAAAGTGTCACAATCAGCTGTAATTGTATTGAAAAACTGACATTGGTTACTCATGAAATTTTCTGCTATTGTTTTCTGCATAAGAAAGAAAGTCATAGAAGTTTGGAATGATCTAAGGGTTATTAAAAGATGACAAAATGTTCATTTTCTTGTGAACTATTCCTTTAAGGCTTTGTTTTTGTAAATTTTAGGATGCCATAATCAGTGTGTTTCCTATTATTTTCTTATCTTTCCTATTTCTATGTATTGGACTCCTTAAAGGGGTCATGAATTGGAAAATCAAACTTACCATGATATCTTGACATAAGAGTTCATAGCACTATAAAAACATACTGTAAATTTCAGAACCGAAAACGTCTTTGTTAGTCCAAAAAAAAAAATAAAAAAAATAAAAGGCTTTATTGAAACCAAGGTGCCAAAATGACTTGTACTCTACTTCCTCCTCACTAATACGTCATAGTATTACATCAGCACGGGCCAGCCTCTGCATAAACAGATCAACGCCTACATTATCGTCGACACTGCTTAGGCCCGCCCACCGGTCTTGCCGTTAGAGTAGAGCGGTGAGATTATTTTTGGAGAAACAGGAGGTGTTACGATGGCCACGAAGATATCAAGATACTGTGCAGTGCCAGGTTGTGGGAAACTAGATTTCTTGCATTTGCTTCGCAAGGATACCAATATTAAGAAAGAATGGCTGACGTTTATTTTTAATGAAGTCCTGGATCACGTCGGTAAGAATATGTTTGTTTGCTTGCTTCATTTTACCGATGATTCTTTCACAAACAAGACACAGTTCAAAGCAGGCTTTGCAGAGAGACTTAAGTTAAAAGCTGATGCAGTGCCAACTATATTGGACCCGACAGGGATGTCGCAACAAACAAGTGTGAGTATCCATGTTAATTGTTTTGCTTCATATGTTACAAACTGTTAGATGTGTACTGAGTATTTGATTTGATCCTAGTGATTTAGATGCTCGTGTATTAGTTTTAATGCACAGGGATCTCTAAGCAGCATATATTTTCTTGTTCTGTTGGCATGATGGCACAATTGCTACAGATGCACCTAAAGAGTACTGATATAAATATATTTAGACAATCTCTTTCCTTTTTAATGAAAACATGACTCATTGTAATGAACAATGTATGCGTTTGTCACTACACTGAATATGTTATGAAAGATGATTATATGACAAACGACAGTGCGACAGTGTATCATGATATGTTTACATGGTGCACATGAAGTGTATCCTTCCACAGTTATAAATGTGATAGCACCAAGTATTTACACTTTATTTGGTACTGTCATGTGTTACTCAGCATTTGTAAAACACAGAAATGTTTCACCATTGGAAAATGCCCCAACTATGTAACAAGATGCACACCGTTGTGTCGCGTCTTGGTTTAAACAACAATAAAAATAATACCTATTACACAAATAGACAAGTAAATTACAGTGATTACTTACCACGCTGTCACAGACTGCAGTATCCGTTGAGTTTGTGGAGGGGGTAATTTTCTTCAATTTCGAGATCAGACTCTGGCTCAAACATGTATGGATGAATTCCCCCGGTTGTCATTTTTTTAACCATCTGAAGTTTTCAAAACATCCCCACACGTGTGTAATGGCTGGGGCGTTTACACTTATCCACATGCAAAGATGTTACCCAATCACAGCAGTGGGCATTTACACTGAAGTCTTCAAGAACACATGCCCCAAAAAATGGAGAATTTGAATCAGAGTTCACAAAAACTGGGTAGAAAACGACCAATTATTCCTAAATTATGACTTTTAATGAAAAAAATCACACCAACATTATAAGTGGACCTCAAGGAGCTTTATAAAATAAACCAAAAATCCAATTCATGACACCTTTAAAGGTGCAGTATGTAAGATGCAGAAACCCTTGTTATTAATGACACCTGTGGCCGTTAAGTGACCTGCAGCCAGCTACCTGTTGCTCGTGCTCGCACTCATGCACACACTCCATAGGGACGCGAGCGAGCATTGGCCAAAACAATGATGTAACGTACAAAGAGGCTGAACGTGATTCACCGACATCATGCTGACAGATGAGGTCGCATAATTAAAATTACACCGTTATGAATGTTTTACTTCAAACTTTGAGACTGTATATTATATTTGACTCTCCAGTGCTGGAACAGGGCTAAAAAAAGTGTGGATATAGGTCTGACTATGCGAGACTTACTTTGAAGTAATCACTTTTCTTTGCATGATACATAGACTATCAAATAAATGCAGTCAATGTCGGTGTTAGCTAGCTAGCCAGCTTTATCAATAACTGTTAGCTAAATTTGGTGGATGATGACAGTAGCTGTTTATAAACTAGACTGTACATTATAAATATGTTGACACAATTCAGTATTGATGTGATTCCATCACAACTTTCATTTTGTTATATCGATGCGCTATTGTTTTATAATAATAGAATGTATATATTTTCTGTATAACCAAGTTACGTTACACTAATGAATGGGTATTTTTCATTATCTTGAACATAGTCTAGCATTCATTTAATGTGTTATTGTAGTTTAACTAAAATTACACAGATCAGTCCTTATGGCACTATATTTCACATGCTTTGCCGTTATGTAAGCTTACCTGTCCAATAATAAGAACGCCAATTCAGGGTCGGTTTTGATCCCCAAAACGGAACGAAGGTCCCTCCAGGAATCAAATGCCCTTCCGATGTTCACTCTAGTTTTTTGCTCGACCACAATCACGTTCCCACTTAGCCAGACGGGATTCAGTAGATAAATGTTATCCACTATTCACTATGTTGAATAGTGGAAGAGAAGCGATTACTGTGGCAAGGCTCTCGGGAGTGCATAAACGTCACATCCTTTGGATTTTTCCGACAAAACCGACCCGCTCCCTTCACATGAAAATCAGTCTACAGGCTTTAATAGGCAACCTAGGAAGTCCGGGAAGGGCTCATTTTTTAAATTGCGTTACAAGCCGTTCACACATTGGCAGAAAAAAAAAAAAGGCGAATATTACATGAAAATTGTTACATACTGCACTTTTAAGTACCTTTTAAGAACAATGATATTGTTCCATTGATAACAACATAACTGAGTAGCCAGTGTGTCTGTGCACCTAATTACCCTTTGTCTGCCACTCCTTTTTCAAGAACACGTTTTGAAACCACAGCATGAGTCACTCCTATGCTTTGATTTATTTTCTGCAACTTCTTGTTCAAATGAAATTACTGTTGTTAATTTATGCTGTCTAATGGACACCTAGAGTGATGTGTCTGAGGATGGTTCTCTTGTTTACCATTCCATTGTTTTTATGAGTTATTTGAGGTGCTATCAGTTTTTCCTGGTTTGGAATTTAATTGATGATGAAGGTCAGGTCAAAATGTTTAAAAGCAGGTACCACATGATAGGATTATTACTATTATTATTTTACACAGCTTGCAAGCTGAGTGTTGAATGAAGTTTAATTGATAGCAATGAAATATTTTGTACTGACTGATGACACACACAAACAAACACACACACACTGTTGGCCAAAAGTTTGGAATAATGTACAGATTTTGCTCTAATGGAAAGAAATTGGTACTTTTATTCACCAAAGTGGCATTCAACTGATCACAATCTATAGTCAGGACATTAATAACGTGAAAAATTACTATTACAATTTAAATAAATAAATAAATACTTTTAAAAATACTTAAGTGTTCTCATCAAAAAATTCTCCACATGCAACAATGACAGCTTTGCAGATCCTTGGCATTTTAGCTGTCAGTTTGTCCAGATACTCAGGTGACATTTCACCCCACGCTTCTTGTAGCACTTGCCATAGATGTGGCTGCCTTGTCGGGCATTTCTCACACACCTTACAGTCTAGCTGATCCCACAAAAGCTGAATGGGTTTAAGATCCATAACACTCTTTTCCAGTTATCTGTTGTCCAATGTCTGTTTCTTTGCCCACTTTCTTTTTGTTTTTCTGTTTCAAAAGTGTCTTTTTCTTTGCAGTTCTTCCCATAAGGCCTGCACCCGTGTCTCCTCTTTACTGTTGTAAATGAAACTGGTGTTGAGCAGGTAGAATTCAATGAAGCTGTCAGCTGAGGACATGTGAGGCATCTATTTCTCAAACTAGAGACTCTGATATACTTATCCTCTTGTTTAGTTGTACATCCAGGGCTCCAGACTGCGACTAAAATGGTCCAAATGCGACCAAAAAGTATTTATTGCGACTATAATTTAAAATCAGTCAGGTTGTGTGCGTTCATATGCGGTTTCTTCAGATATCTTGTGAGTTATTGAATACACCTATAGAACGTGCACCAGTGTGTCTTGCGAGGCTTTTCACCCATTCTGTTTCTGACGACTCTTTTGAACCGGATCTTTTTCATGAATCACCTGAAAAGAAATTAAGGTTTGAACTCAGGAACTCGGGTTTGCAGTTTGAATCAGATTTACTTTCTCAGTGAATCAGCCGTCAGTGAGCTCACAACAGGGAGTGCAGACATTTCAAAATAAGAGTCCCCATGTGTTTTTCGGGCTTCTTTATAATTAAAAGTCCCGTATCATTCATATATATATGAGATCAAGCTTTTTACACTTAGGACAATTGAGGGACTTGTTCACAACTATTACATAAGGTGCAAGTATTCATTGATACTCAAGAAGACAACAAACTACTATATGCATACTATATTTTATGTAATTATCTGTAATGTAGATTGTGAAGAGCAGTATTAAATAAAAAAAACATCTTTTATCTATTATATTTGTATAAGTTACGAAAGGGGTGTGAACATTTATGAGACAAAAGGGAATGCAAACTTATCTTCTCAACTATTTACTGTATACTGTTAATTAATTCTCCGATTAATGGGTTATCAGCTGTCTTCCTTTTCTTCTGCTTTCTATCTTGTTTCTGAATTGCAATCTAAATCGAGGAATTCTGTGATTTTGTGACTAAAAACAACCATTTTGCTCCTTAATGTTTCAGTTTAGGAGCCAATGGCTCCTAAGTAATTTTTTTTTTTAGTCTGGAGCCCTGACATCTGGCCTGCCACATCTCTTTCTGTCCTTGTTAGAGCCAGTTGTCCTTTGTCTTTGAAGACTATAGTGTACACCTTTGTATGAAATCTTTCAAGCATTGTATAGCCTTCATTCCGCAAACAATGATTGACTGATGATTTGCCATTTTTGACCTAATATTGACCTTAAGACATGCCAGACTATTGCATACTGTGGCAACTCAAAAACAAACACGTTTAGAAAAGACAATGTTAAGTTTCATTTAATGAACGATATAGCTTTCAGCAGTGTTTGATATAATGGCAAGTGATATTCTAGTACCAAATTAGCAATTTAGCATGATTACTCAAGGATATGGTGTTGGAGTGATGGCTGCTGGAAATGGGACCTGTCTAGATTTGATCAAAAATGACTTTTTTCAAACAGCGATGGTGCTGTTTTTTACATCAGTAATGTCCTGACTATACTTTGTGATCAGTTGAATGCCACTTTGGTGAATTAAAGTACCAATTTCCTTCCAAATCAGCAAAATCTGTACATTATTCCAAACTTTTTGCTGCCATTGTAATATACACAGTACTGTGCAAAAGTCTTAGGCACATAAGATGTTTCCCAAAAACATTTGTCTTGAGATGGTTATTTATATCTTCAGCTTTAGTGTGTCAATAGGAAAAATACATTTTAGACTTCCAAACATTCCTTTTGCGAATAGAATAGAAGAACAGGGAGCCCTGCAACAGATGGCATGGTCCCCACAGAGACCCCAACTGAACATCGGGTCAGTCTGGGATTACACGAAGAGACAGATGTGATTGAGACAGCCTAAATAAATAAAAGAACTGTGGCAAATTCTCCAAGAAGCTTGGAACATCCTATCTACCAACAACCAAGAAAAACTGTGTCCATGTGTAAGTAGGAGAATTGGGGCTGTTTTAAAGGTAAAAGTGTTCACACCAAATATTGATTTAGCTCTTTTTCTGTTTACTGGACTTTGTATGACATTAATTGATTAATGAAAACTATTTATGTCATTATTCTTTTTTTTTTTTAAAAGAAATCCTCACTTTGAAAGTTTTTCACAAGTGCCTAAAACTTTTGCACAGTACTGTATATGTATGTGTGTGTGTGTGTGTGTGTGTGTGTGTGTGTGTGTGTGTGTGTGTGTGTGTGTATGTATATATATATATATATATATATATATATATATATATATACACACACACACACACACACACACACACACACACACACATCGATCAGCCACAACATTAAAACCACCTGCCTAATATTGTGTAGGTCCTCGTGCTGTCAAAACAGTGCCAACCCACATCTCAGAATAGCCAACCCAGCACCAACTATTCTTCTCACCACAATTGTACAGAATGGTTATCTGAGTTACTGTAGACTTTGTCAGTTCAAACCAGTCTGGCCATTCTCTGTTGACCTCTCTCATCAAGGCATTTCCATCCACAGAACTGCCGCTCACTGGATGTTTTTTGTTTTTGGCACCATTCGGAGTAAATTCTAGAGACTGTTGTGCGTGAAAATCCCAGGATATCAGCAGCTACAGAAATACTCAAACCAGCCAGTCTGGCACCAACAATCATGCCACAGTCCAAATTGCTGAGATCACATTTTTTCCCCAATTCTGATGGTTGATGTGAACATTAACTGAAGCTCCTGACCCGTATCTGCGTGATTTTAAGCTAAACATTGTTGCAGACCAGGTACACCCCTTCATGGCAATCCGATTGAGGTTCTGTGGGATGTGCAGGACCAACAAGTCCGATCCACAGCGGCACCACCTCGCAACTTACAGGACTTTGGTGCCAGATACCACAGGACACCTTCAGGGGTCTTGTAGAATCCATGTCTCGGTGGGTCGGCGCTGTTTGCCAGCACGCGGAGGACCAACAGCATATTAGGCAGGTGGTCATAATGTTTTGGCTTATCGGTGTATAAGCCAAACCATCTGTGACTCTAGTGCTCAAGTCTGGTACATGTCTGTGCTGTCTAAATTAATTATTATTATTATTTTGAATTATTTTATGAATCATTCCAAAATAATCGGATCGAATCGTGACCAAATTTGAGATTTTACAATGCATCGTAATCGTTAGTTAAAGAATCTTAATCGAATCATTGTCAGAAAAAAGTTTACACCCCTAGTTATGAACCACTGAAACAAACTCAAAAACACCTTTGTTGTGGCCCAATTTTGTTCAAAAAAATGTCACACCCATTCATTCTTTGATTTCATATGAAGTACACCACGGCCTTAACATAGTGGTTCTCAAAGTGTTGGTGCAGAGGTATCGTAAGGGGGCACAGAAATCTTGTTCACTTTCACTCATTCAATTTTGCCATGGTGACAATACACACAAGAACCAATATTCTATATATTTTATGGTGCTTTAATTTGCTTTTAGAGCTTGACAGTCACAATCACAATTCTTCTCATCCCGCAATTTCAATGACGAAAAAAGTCATACTGGTTTGAAATGACGAGGGTGAGTAAGTTATGACACACTTAAATATTTGGGGTGAGCTATTACAATGCTTGCTCATGCAAGCATTATCACTTTTTATTTATTCTATTGCCAAGGAATTCAGTTTTCATTGTATTTTTTAAATAAATAAAATATTCTCATTACTATAATACAGTGATGAAAACCATTCTGTCCAGACATGATTGTTTTTTTTTTAATGTTTTAAAAATCTTTATAGTTCTAAAAACGGGCTTCTTGTTCATGTTGTGTTCTGGTCATTTTGACCCAAAGAGAATTTTCTTTTGCCTGTAAATATTAGTTAATGTTATCCTATTGGACTAATACTTACCTTGTTACACTTTTGGAGTTCCTGGTCAAAAAGTACCGGCCTATAAAAATTCTTTATAAGTCTCTCATTTTGCTATATTATCACCAAATATTGGATTAGATCTTTTTGCCAACTTTTCTTTCAATTAGCACAGGTTTTGAATTTCTTTTTGGAACTTATTGATCAAAGGCCTCATTGACCTGATCTTACGCACCTATGTTTTTGAGTGAAAAAAAAAAAGAAACAATATTTGTGGATTATTTTGGCAATATTAAATCAAATATGAAAACATTTTGTGCTATTTTTCACACTAGTGTGTTTTAATGTTTAACCAGGAAGTTTGTTTTGAAGTGATTTTATTTTGTACAAAATGGCACA
Source organism: Myxocyprinus asiaticus (assembly GCF_019703515.2). Lineage (NCBI taxonomy): Eukaryota > Metazoa > Chordata > Actinopteri > Cypriniformes > Catostomidae > Myxocyprinus > Myxocyprinus asiaticus. The sequence goes on from NC_059367.1 coordinate 29,997,053, forward strand.
AAGTCACAGTTGTGGTGTTCCTGGTCAAAAATGACCGGCCATTAAAAATGAATGGGGGAATTCAAAAATAAGAGAAAAATGTATTGTTCAGGAGCATGGTCATCATGTTCATGTTCATATATTTGCATGTGTGCTTGCAAACATAAAGGCCTCAGACCTGTGCACGCGGACATATACGTGCACTAGCACACACATGCTCATGTACACAAAACTATTTTGAGTATTACATCTTTCTTTTTACAGAGATTAACTTTATCCTACCCTGAACTGCATCCAACGTCCATTCGTCCATCCAGCATTACCAAACACACACAAACTCACACACACGCTCACTTACAGGCACTATTACATGCATGCTTACATGTTCACGTTCACATGTGCATGTGTGCTTGCAAACGTAAAGGCCTCGGATCTGTGTGCGTGCACATACACATGCGCACACACACACATGCTCACGTACACGCACATCTCTGAGTATTACATGCTTGCTTCTTACATGTTAGTGTTCACATATGTGCATGTGTGCTTGCAAACATAAAGGTCTCGGATCACATACACATGCGTGCACACACGAGCACGCACATGCTCACGTACACGCACAAACTCTTTGAGTATTACATGCTTTCTTTTTCACAGATATGAACTTTATCAACCCTGAACTGCATCCAACATCCATTCATCCTTCCAACATTACCACACACACACACCAGAACTGTCTTTGCCCCACAGTGACCCCTCTCCAATAGAATCAATAGAATTGTGGTGTTCCCAGTCAAAGATGACCAGCCACTGAAAGTGAATGGAGATCACAAAAAACAGGACTTTTATTTTGAAATGCTTTTATTTTCTGAAAAGGGGCACAAAGTAAGACTTGTGGTGTTCCCTGTCAAATCTGACCATTGTGACAAAGGAAACTGGCGTAAGCCCATTTACACATTAGCACTGTAATATAAAGAACATTTCATGGAACAGAAATACCAATACTGTTCATATTTCTGTTATATTTTCTAATCAACAACAAACCAAATCAATAAACACCTGGTGGTTGTGTCGTCATGCACATGACTGACAATAGCTTGTTGCATGTGCCTTGCAAATGTGTGCTCTGCATTTGAAACACACAATTCTTGATAAAAGAAAGATCCTCAAAGATAGAGTCTATTGGAGAGGGGTCACTGTGGGGCAAAGACAGTTCTGGTGCGTGTGTGTGTGGTAATGTTGGATGGATGAATGGTTGTTTGATGCTCTTCAGGGTAGGTTAAAGTTCATCTCTGTGAAAAAGCACGTAATACTCAAGAGTTTGTGCGTATACGTGAGCGTGTTTGGGTTTGTGTGTGTGTGCATATCCTAGGCCTTTATGTTTGCAAGCACACATGCACATATGTGAACATTAACTTGATGAACCTGCTCTTGAACACTCAATTTTTCTCTCATTTTTGATCTCCCCCATTCATTTTCAATGGCCGGTCGTTTTTGACTGGGAACTCGTGTGACTTTGTGTAATTTGTACAAAATAAAAGCATTTTAAAACAAATGTCCTGGTGAAACATTAAAGCACACAAGTGTGATAAATAGTACAGAATGTTTTCATATTTAATATTGCCAAAATTATCCACAAATAAGGTTTTTTTTTTTTTTTTTTTTTAACTAAAAAACAGAGGTGCTTAAGCTCAGGTCAGTGAGGCCTATGATCAATAAGTTCCAAAAAGAAATACAAAACCTGTGCTAATTAAAAGAAAACAAGTCGACAAAAGGATCTAATCCAATATTTGGTGATGATAAAGAATAATGAGAGATTTATAAGAAATTTTTAATAGGCCGGTCATTTTTGACCGGGGATTTTGAGGTAATCTGGCCAGACATTTCTTTTATAGTTTTATTTAGTTTATTAGTTTATTATTTTTTTAAGATTCACCCATTTTTGCTGTCTTTGATTTTTCTCTGCCTAGATTCTTACATCTGCATCTCACCCTCTTGGACATTATGTGAAATAAAGGCTAACTATAATGCAAGGCTGTACAACATAATTTTAATGTTTCTAGGTCAATGGCTGTATTGTGTTTGTGTGTAAACGTCCCTGTGGAATGTCAGAACTACTGTACTTCCCTAAACACTCTGGGTTTGAATCTGTAGATATTAAACAATCCAGCTTTGCAAAGGCATTTCCTGTCAACAAGCAGCTGCAAGTCCACAAACTCTGACCAGGATCCTCCTCCTTTCCTCCTTCGGAGTCTTTCTCCCTCGTTTTCTTGCTGATTATCTGTTAGCCATCCCCCTCCTTCCATGTCACTGCTTCTGTCCCCCTTGCGCAACCACACAACTAAGATTTTACTTAAGAAGCCATATCAAATGTGTTGGATTGTTTGGTGATCTGTAGATTTAGGTCAGTCGTGCTGGTAAATATCTTGCTTTGGTCAATGCCTTTGCTTGCTGTGTTCATTTATTTGTAAAAGCAAGTGATTAAGTCTTCTTTGCATGTTGCAACACATGCATTGCATTTGAATATGCGTTTACAGTGTGTTTGTGTCTGTGTTATGTGCGCGAATGCATCTTAAAAGTCTTTGTAAACATTCTTATTAGTTTTCAGTTAAGATGTTACATCAAGCAGTGATTAGCACACAGCCTCTCTGGTAACAAGTGTGTGTTTGTGCATGTGTGGTTTTTTATTACAAAGGATACTGATGTCTTAGTTGTACAGTTATCGATGAGTTATCAAAGTCTGGCTCCGCCTCCTCTCTATATGATATGACATCACTGTGTGGTTACCACAAAAACCAGGGCTCCACTGTTATTATTGTGGTGTTGGAAAACTGCAGACAAAGCACAATTTAATAACTGCACTAGGCAGCATGGCATACATATGTGCATTAACACAAGTATGTGAATGTGATATGAAGCAGGTTTTATTTGTGTGTGAACATGTATGATTAGCACGGAGCTTCCAAGACTGGCATGTGTATTGCATTAGCACATATGGCTCACTGTCTCCTCCTGTGAATTCCTGATGTTTGATGTGTATGTGCCTTTAGTAGCAGAACCGAGCAGGATTTTTACACACAGACCTATTCTCAGTCTGCGCTCTTAATTCAGGAAATTGATCCCTCCCTCCTTGGCAATGTCCAATCATCCTGATTTAATGCAGCCATACACACACAGCATCTGATTTATGGCATGTTAGTAAAGTGCTCGATGTGCTCTTGAGAGCTCTGTACCTGCCAAGGCAAAGTCCACAGCAATGGAGAGGTAGAGAGTAAGAGAGCAATGTGCTTTTGCTTTGGGTTTGTAGACACACCCCACCACAAAAGGATTTCTGAGGACACTTGTTTTTTTTTTTTTGTATCTGATTTTTTTTTGGTGGTTTAAAATGTAGTGCAAACACTGAATTTTCAGCCAAAAATATGCTTAAAATCTTGGGCAAAAAACTTGTTACTGTATAATCTGATAATATTATCTTTGACATGGAAAAAAAAACTGCATGTAGAATGGTTCAGGTTTAATTGGATAATGTAAACCCTGGAAAATAATGGATTACATATTGAAGCAAGAATGTAATTTAATCACTAATAGAAAAATTATAATTTTAATAAAATTTTGGTTATTATTCCAAACAAAGGCTACTTTAAAAATGTTTGGTTTTGTCTAAGAATTACCTTTTAAAATAAATAATGTACATAAAATAAAATGTACAGAACTCATCAGCAATAAGGATTTTTTCTGCCGATCAGGTTGGCCCAGTAGTTCAAGTTTTTAGTTGGTCTCTCATTTTCACTTGCTGACCACAAAAAAAAAAAAAAAAGACTGCCGCCACTCTAATGTTATTGGTGGACTGCACAACTGGCCATAGTGGCTTTTGAAATGCTGATTACAGATGATACTTCCGATAAAACTAAGATATCATTCTAATTTGACAAGGAATCAGTTCTCTTGTCTCTAAAAATTAACTTTCTCTAGGGGAGAGCATTTTATATAATCTGCAGCAGTGCTTAAAGGTGCAGAATGTAAGATTCATAAACCCTTGTTATTAATGACACCTGTGGCCGTTAAGTGAACTGCAGCCAGCTACCTGTTCGTGCACACACTCCATAGGGACGGGAGTGAGCATTGACCAAAACAATGACGTAACGTACAAAGAGGCTGAACGTGATTCATCGACATCATGCTGTCAGATGAAGTAGCATGATTAAAATTACACAGTTATGAATGTTTTAATACAAACTTTGAGACTGTATATTATATTTGACTCTCCAGTGCTGGAACAGGGCTAAAACAAAGTGTGGGTATAGGTCTGACTATGCGAGACTTTAGTTTGAAGTAATCACTTTTCTTTGCATGATACATAGACTATCGTATAAATGCAGTCAATGTTGGCGTTAGCTAGCTAGCCAGCTTTATCAATAGCTGTTAGCTAAATTTGGTGGATGATGACAGTAGCTGTTTATAAACTAGACTGTACATTATAAATATGCTGACACAATTCAGTATTGATGTGATTTCATTACAACTGTAATTTTGATATATCGATGCACTATTGTTTTATAATAATAGAATGTATATATTTTCTGTATAACCAAGTTATGTTACACTAATGAATGGGTCTTTTTGCATTATCTTGAACATAGTCTAGCATTCATTTCATGTATTATTGTAGTTTACCTTGCTGAATAATTACAGATTAACATTGACATTAACATGACTTTTAGTATAAAGAGAAGATCGTTGAAATTATTTGAAAGTTACGAAGCAAGGTAGCTTGCAATTCATCAGCGTTAGCAGGCAAGATCAAGTTAGCTAAAATTACACAGATCAATCCTTATGGCACTGTATTTCACATGCTTTGCAGTTATGTAAGCTTACCTGTCCAATAAGAAGAATGCCAATTCAGGGTCTGTTTTGATCCCCAAAACCGAATGAAGGTCCCTCCAGGAATCAAATGTCCTGCCGATGTTCACTCTAGTTTTCGCTCGACCACGATCACGTTTCCGCTTAGCCAGACAGGATTCAGTAGACCAATTTTCTTTTTTTGAGGTTTTATGTTAGGAGTCGGTGTTATGCTGGGAGCCGGATGTTTGCTGGATTCCATCTCTAAGATAACGTTACCTAGTGTTGCAGACTGACTGTTGAATAGCAGAAGAGAAGCTACTGTCTGAGGCAAGGCTCTCGGGAGCGCGCATAAGGCAAATGCGACACGCTCCCTTCGCGTGAAAATCAGTCTACAGGCTTTAATAGGCAACCTAGGAAGTCCATGAAGGGCTCATTTTTTAAGTTGCGTTAAAAGCTGTTCACACATTGGCAAAAAAAAGGTGAATATTACATGAAAAATTTTACATATTGCACCTTTAATGCATCATATCAATAAACAAGATGAATGTTATATAAAAAACATAAATCAAACTCATTCAGAATGCTGACATGTTTTCCCACGCATCATTTTATTAGCTCATATCCATATATGTGGTTACAGACAAATTATATAGAACAGTGAAATTGCCCACAGAAACGTAACTTCGTCTCGCCTGCATTTGTCTCCAGTGTATCTTCACTCACAGCACACGGGTGACGTGAGCTTCTCTGTCTTCACTCTCATTGGTAGACGCTTCCGAATGTCGCTCGTCATTTGCATTAAGTTGACATTTTCTCAACTTGTCTTGTCGCTAAATTAAATTCCATTCATTTAATTGGTTGTCTCTGTGTATTTTTTTCTGCCTTAGGTGGTGTGATGGCTGCCCAGGTGGAGGTTGATGCTAGGCGGTCAAGCGTGGTTGGGGGTCGGCTGCACCTCAGCCCTCTCATAGACTCTAGCAACAAGAGCTTGTTGGAGGCTTCTGGTGGACCCCAGGGAACCCTTATTATACCCTCAGAACCTTGCAAGCCTATCCCTGGTCCCAAGCCCAGACTTACCCCAAAACCTTTTGCTGTGGAGAAAAATCCTACTATACGACCCATTCTAGCTCCTAAACCACAGCCAAAACCTAGATCTGAATCCACTCGGCCAGCCTCCTACAAGCCAGACCCACCCAGCACATCTAAACCGCAGCCACCAGGTAAACCAATCACAAATCAAAATCGGCCTGCATCCACTGCCTTTAAAACAAGCCCTAAGCCCAGTACAGGTCAAACAAACAAACCAGTGGCACAGTCCTTCAAAACAGCATCTACCATTGCCTCCAAAGATTCCAACAAATCTACAACGTCCCAAACTAGGGATGTACTGCGAAGAACAAGTTTTGGAGTCACTCCAGCTAGACCCAGGATTGATGTTCATGCCTCCACTCCAGGTGTGGAATGGCCTTTTGCTTCACGGAATAAACAACTTGGAACTTCAATTACTCGTGCTAAATCAACGGGCTTCCTAGCAGAGGTTGGACTGAATTATGAGGATAGTAAAGAGGATACTGGTGCCAAGGAGGACTCTTCTCCTACTGTTTTTCGGCCCCAATCTAAAGGTTTAAAACCCAGACCAGTGTCAGCTGTGTTTCTCTCAAATCCCTCTCAGTCTGAGCCTCAGGTGGAAACCCCTTCACCTGCCCCTCGTTGGGCAGAAAGGCGACCACTTTCCTCTGACCTTACCTCAAAGTTTGCATCAATTGGGCTGTCCCTACACCGGCGACCTGCTAAAGAGGACAGCAAAGAAAACACTACAGAAACACCAGAGGGTGTTGGTGCTGTGACTCAAAGGGAAAAAGAAAATGGTGCTGAAAAGGCAGAAGGGCTGAATAAGCCCCCTGAGAAAATGAGTCAAAAGATGGAGTCAAATGATGAGGACTCTAAACCTGAGGATAAAGGAGGAGGTAGTATAAAGAGGCGCATCAGCCTGCTCTTGGACTCCTCTTCCTTGCCCTTCTCAGTGGCACATGTGGATACTCAAGTGACTGAGCCTCGTTCACCATTGTTGTCAGTCTCTGACACTGACGGAGCTGTGGGGGTGAAACAGCGAATCAAAGAACTGACCGAAGAAATACCTACTACACCATCACCGCCCCAGAAACCACAATTTAAGCCACACAACCTAGTGCCTGACCGTATTATAAGGTAAGGTACAGCTATGTTCAAAATTAATTTTCAAAATTAACTCCACTTACACATAGCACCCTCCATGGACCTTTTTTAAATCGACATCAAGATTTTTGAGATTTCTGCAAAACACTTTTGAAGATTTGTATCTTGATGAATGGCTGAATTTACCTGAATGCTCCCGTGACGTAAGCTCGATGACACGTGAACTGACGTAAATTCGGCCATTCATCAATCCCTGACTGGAAGTGATCTTTTATAGTTAAAAAGTGCTTATATATTGTTCTTTTTCACACACAAAGTGATCGATTCACTTTAGAAGACATTGATGTCACCGCTGGAGATAGGATGGATTTCTTTTATGCTGACTGTCTGTGCTTTTTGGACCTACAAATATCTAATCACCATCCTCTCCCATTCTAAGGATCTGCTGAGCCTGGATCTTTTTCTACAAATCTTCAAAAGTGTTTTGCAGGGGACCTGGGTATCTCAGCAAGTAAAGACACTGACTACCACCCCTGGAGTCACGAGTTCGAATCCAGGGTGTGCTTAGTGACTCCAGCCAGTTCTCCTAAACAACCAAATTGGCCCAGTTGCTAGGGAGGGTAGAGGCACATGGGGTAACCTCCTTGTGGTCGCTATAATGTGGTTCTCGCTCTCGGTGGGGTGCATGGCGAGTTGTGCATGAATGCCACGGAGAATAGCACGAGCCTCCACACGTGCTACATCTCCACGGTAACGCGCTCAACAAGCCATGTGATGAGATGGCGGATTGACGGTCTCGGACGCGGAGGCAACTGAGGTTTGTCCTCCGCCACCCGGATTGAGGCAAGTCACTATGCCACCACGAGGACTTAGAGTGCATTGGGAATTGGGCATTCTACATTGGGGAGAAAAAAAAGTGTTTTGCAGAAGAAAGTCATACACATCTCAGGTGGAATAAGGGTGGGTAAATTATCAGAGAATTTTAATTTTTGGTTGAACTATCACTTTAAAGCACTCAGAGGGTCACCAAGCTGAAACAGGGCTGTGATGTCTTGGCTAGCTGCTTTGCTTGAGCTCAAGTGACGATGCCACACCACACCACGCCACGCTATCTCCTGAACCAAATCCGCTAGTATAGGCAAATCAGTTTCCAGCGGAAAAGGCTGGCTTGTAGCAACACCAACCTTCATCAGAAAGTGCTGTTTATCCGAGAGTTTCCCACTGTTAATTACAAAATTGTAATGGCTTTCATGTTTACTCATTGTGCACATAGTCATTCAGACATGACTTGAAGGCAGCTTTTGTTTTTAATTGAATTTATTTGTATACAGAGTCGAGGTAGAGCACGACAGCCTTATTTCCAGTGAGTCCAAAGATTCCGAGGAGGTTGAGGACGATCTCAGCAAAAAGGTATGGGAATATTAAATACTGCCAATTATGATACTGCTGGACTGCTGGAAACTGCAAGTATCATTAAAAGTTGCAGTGAGGCACACCTTGTGTAACAAAGTGTTTCAAAGTCCAAAAGCGCACCTAAATGTTAGGTTCTTATCAACATTTTATTTAAAACATTTTTTTTTAAATGTCAGCACAGTATACACAATCACATTTGTCTTATCACATTTGTCATCATAAGTCTTTCACAAAGTGACGGACCACCAGGTGATTGAACTCATTTTAATTAATTATACCTGTTTTCCTATAACAGTTTTGACTGAAGAACCAGTGTAACAGATTAAATAAGATTTATTCATGTTCAGAAAAGCAGAAAAACTTTATGATATTTTACACAAGGAGTTATGTATTTATGTGTTCTTGCTCTAATACAGCTATTCTTATGATGGTCACCACATTTGTTTGATAAAGTAACAATGCATTGTTGAAATGAATTGTAAAATCCTTTTCAAAAGTTACAATAATATTTTAAACAATAACTTCCCTACTGTGATCAGAGGCCACACTTTGCACATTCTATAAAAAAAAGAAAGAGAAAGATTTTACTTTGAGGGTGAGAGAGAGGAAAAACAAATGAGGTTCAAAAAGGCACTTCTGTTGTAATTGGAGGTGCGGCTGTCCAAATGCGTGTAACCTGAGTTGTAGCATTAGTCATATTTTGATTATGAAACATGCACGCTTCGAAGGGAGGGGGGTGGGAAAGGTCATTTTGTGAGTGAAGAGGACACTTTGATTATGGCCCCTTCATGCCCCACCTTGCTTAATTAGCTTTGACAAAGAGCATAGAGATCCCATTTCACTGTTCTCAATCACAAACATCAAACTCATTTGCTCCTAATATTTGCATCTGTCTCTATTTTTTTTAATTTACACTCTTCTCCATACTTTCTCCATTTATTAACCCTTTTCCAATATGGTCATATGCATAGCTGTTGTCATCTGTCATCTTGCACGAACATCTCGCACTTCCCACTTTTGTTATCTCTTTGTTTATACCCTTCTCTGTGAAATAACTCTAAGCAATTTGCAAGATTTAATAATCTGCTTGTTTATTCAAATTAGACTGTCTATGCTTGATTTGCCCTTTTCATTTTCATTTTGCACATTTTCTCTCGTTTGCATTCACACTGGTCTACTCACTGGAGCAGACATTTACTTTATTCCCTCTCAAGGTTTATGTCTTAATCAACCATTAAATATTAACCGCTTCTGTACACAGACGCCCCACTGTAATGATGGCTCATGTCTGTGAAAAGAAAATGTTACCTCTGAAAGCCATACCTGTCAGTGAAAGCAATAATTACACTTGAGGGTTTTCAAAGGCTGTTTCTTTAAGGAGCACAGTTGTAGACAGAGCACACCTTGTCTGACTGAAAGTCAATATTAGTTTTGGGTCCTTGCTTACTCATGAAACTTTTCAGGAAAGCAGACAAACAAGGGAATCTGAAAGTGGATCCATCAAAATGTTTACATAGTTTCATCTGTAATGTGATTTGTTAGTTTATGTAAAAATACATTATTTTATCTTTTAGTTCGAAGGACAGTTCAACAAACAGGAGGACTGGAAGACATCATCCCTGGGTGTTAAGGACTTGCCTGCCCACTCCACTTTTGATAGAGTGCAAACGGTACGAGCTGCTATGTTTGAACATGTGGTGGAGAGGCATAGTGTTCAAGTGATGGAGGATAGTGCCTCTCAAGGCCGAGGAACACAGCAGGAAAGCACAGTTAAACCCATGCCCAGACGGAACCACTATTTGGATATTCGGGACAACACCTTTAAAGCTCTGGAAGTTTCTGATCCTGGTAGTTTGGTCAAAGCAACCTATAGAGGGCAATTTTCTCCTTCCAGTCCTGTACGTGTGGAGCATGTCTTTGACACTGTGGCTTTGTTTGGAGAAAGCCGTGCTGTTAGTGAAATTTTACCAACTGCACAGCTTGAGGACAGAGCACTCACTCTGCGTTCACAGCGATCAGCTCCTAAAGGGGAAGTGAATAGCCCTTCTCCCAAAATGATTAACTTGATAAAGGATGAAGAGAGTACATCTGCTGCCTCTCCGATGGAGCCAGGCATTCCTTGTTACCTCAGAGTGGGGGCTTTACAGAAATGGACCGTCACAGAGGTTGACCAAGAGAAGGAAGCTGAGAGGGAACGACAGAGAGAGATGGTGAGAAAGATGGAAGAAGAAATACAAAGGCAGATGGAATTGCACATGTCTGCGGCAGCAGCATTGGAGGAAGAGGAAGAAGAGAGCGAAGCAGAATTGAAGAAACAGATAGAAGCACAAAGAGAGAGGGAGAGGGAACTAGAGGACGGTGCAGCACCCAAGCGGCCTAAGATGCTTGACTCTGAAGAGCAAATGAACAAACCTAGAGCCACATACTTTGCTCTGACTGGTCAGATTCAAGAGCCTGTGCACCAAAGTGAGAGATTGGATGAGGCTGTGATTTTTGAGCGAGGTAAACGAAGAATCATGGATGGAGAGGACAGAAGAATAAAGGAGTTGCCATTTGATGAATTCTCTGTTAGCACAAGGCAGTGGAGTCCTCAAGATCCAATAGCTCCATTCAAAAGAAATCCTTCATTAGATGCTGCCATGCAGAGTGATTTGCAAGAAGAACTACATATAAATGACACTGGACAGAGGATAGATCACAGATTGCAAGAAAGGGAACAAAAGAAAGCAATCAGGGAGGAGATGGAAATAGTGAGACAAAGACTAGAGGATGAAAAAATGAAAGAATTGGAAAGGCAGTGTGAAATGAAGAAACAGCGAGACTTGGAGATCAAGAAACAAAAGGAAATTGAGAGAGAGAAGAGAAAAGAAATGGAGATACTGAAAGAAAGACAGAAGCAGTTGGAAAGACAAAGAGACCAAGAGAGAGAGAGACAGAGAGAGCTGGAGAGACAAAGAGAAATTGAAAGACAGAAGCAAAGAGAAAAGGAACAACAGAAACAAATAGAATATGAGAGAATTAAGTCTGCAGAAAAAGAGCTTGAGAAGCAGAGAGAGTTTGAGAGGCAACGGCAAAAAGAGTTTGAGCGAGAGAAAGAGAGAATGCTTGACCAGGAGAGGCTTAGGCTTAGGGAATTTGAAAAACAGAAAGAGATGGAGAAAGAGAGAGAGAGAGTGCTGGAGTTGGAGAGACAGAGAGAAGTTGAGAGACAAAAACAGAGAGAACTGGAAAGACAAAGAGAGATGGAGAGGCAGAAAGAGTTAGAAAGACAGAGGAAATTGGAGAGGCAACGAGAGCTGGAGAAACAGAAAGACCTGGAGAAGGAAAGACAGAGACTGTTGGAAAGGCAGAGAGAACTGGACGGGCAAAGGGAGCTTGAGAGGCAGCGAGACCTGGAGAGACAACAGGAGATTGAAAGACAGAGGGAGTTGGATAAGCAAAAAGAACTTGAAAGACAGAAACAAAGAGAGCTGGAAATTGAGAGATGGAATCGTCAGAAACTAGAGAAGAGGGAGAACAGGAGAGAGCAGGAGGAACTTGAGAGGATAAAGGAGCTTGAGAGAAGACAGCTTCTTGATTTTGAGCTCCACAGACAGCGAGAAAGACAAATCCAGCAAGAGCAAGCGAAACGAGGTAAGAATAAAAAGGAACCGGAGGAGGAGAGACATCAGCAGCCTGAACGAGAAAGAGGAGCAGAACGACAGCAAATGGAGGCAGAGCAAGAGAAGAGAACACCTACGTCTCCACTTCGGCCCAAAGTTCTAGATCTGGACGCTGTCTCTCTGGGTGTTTGGACTGGACGAGACAGCCACAAGAATAGCCCCACAGCCCGATGGAAACAGCCCTCACTTCATATTGATGAGCCTTACAAACCAGCCATCTTAGATATTGACTTGTTCATGAGTCAGACACAACCCGATACCTTCCCTTTAACAGGCTTTGGAGGTTTAGAGTCAGGAGGTGTTGGCTCAATGATGCAAGTTCGTTCACATGCCATACAGCAGAATCGTCTCCAGCCCCACCCAGCACCTCAAGCTCAGTCTTCTTCTCCAGGAGAACGAGTGAGAACTCAACTCCCACCACCTCTGCAACCTCAAATTCTGCACCATGCCCAGCCTCACTCGCTGCCTCTTGCTACACAAAAATCTAAACCACAAACTCACTCATTGATTGAGACCTCCGATTTCGCCTTTGGGGCTCGGCAGCCCAGCTCAGCTTTGACTCATACTCAAACTGATGTTTGGAGACAGACTCAAGTAGAGTTGGCTGTAGATGAGCCTCTTTGGGTGTCAGCCATAGAGGGATCCAGAAGGCCCATTAGCACCAGACCCTCGAACTTTGAGCAACAGCTCTTGCAGCAAGAAGAAAGAGGAACCATTTTGACGTCAAATGCAACCTCTACCACATCTCTCATTTTTACTCCTGTACAGAATCCCTCTCTTGCGCCACCTATGGTTCCCATTCAAAACCCAACGCTGGTTGTACCACCAAGTCTTGGACCTCCTGTAGCCCTTATCCTGACCTCAGAAAGAGGCTGGACCTCATTGCCTTTCAGTGGAGAGTCCAGTGTGGGTTTGTTCCCTTCTCCTGAAACACCATTAGCTAAGAAAGAGTCTTCAGTACCCAGTAGTCAAGTAGCTACCTCCTCTGTCACTGATTCTATATGGAGCCCAAACTGGGAGCTGGCATCCCAGGGACAGAGAGAGAACCGTGCACCACACAGTGACAAAGGACAACAGGTGAGGAAGGACACCCTCTTGCATACATATTTACACACACACATTCTACCACTGGAGGGTTTGTTGCTTTTGACTGTGGCTCCTTCTGTCTGATTTTGCAGAAACTGCGTTCAAGGAGTATGTGTCGAAGGTCTGCCCCCACAGAAAGTTCTGCTGATGCCCCACTTGTCCACGTGAGAACCCGCAGAAGTCGCAGTGCACACAGAGAAAGAGGTGGAGAGAGCTCAGTGAGTAAGAGCATGCACTCTTTTTGTGTATTTCTCTCTCTCTCTCTCTCTCTCTCTCTCTCTCTCTCTCTCTGTTTATCAGTTTTTTTATCAGTTTTAAGGTGCTTTATTGGCATGACAAATATTTGTACATTCGTATTGCCAAAGCCATTTACAGCTGAGCTGCATACAAGTAAAACAGTGCAAAACTGCACATCATACTAGAAAAAAAGATGCATAATTGACAAATAAGGTAAAAAAGGATAATTTAAAAAAAGACATAAGATGGAGACACAGACTTGGGTCAGTTCACTCAATATTTTTCATTCTGTGGCAGTCAGATACATATTGTGCTGCTATCACACAGCACTCCTTATGTTCAACTAATAAGAAGGGCAGTTTTTCATTATTTGTTAAATGGTCAAATGTGCTGTGAAAATTCTTCATTTTGTGATACAATTTTGTCTGTGTATTTTGCGCATTCTGCAGCTCTGTCACGATTTTGTCTTGATCACAGTGTGGACACAACCTTTCTTCCTGTGGCAGCCATGTTTTCCTCTGTCTGCCCATTTCTGTAGCGAGGTTGTGTCCACCGAGTCTATTTCTTGTCAAGGTGGCTCTCAGTTTTTTATCTGTGTACAGATAAAATCACTGTGTACAGATGGTGTATTTTTTATTTAAACCCAGATAGCATTGCATTTTACTCTGTTGTTCTGATTCTAAAAATGTTAACCAAATTCTAACATGTATATCTATAGGACATTGTCGTTTTATGGCATAGAAGGCTCTGCAAGCTTTATATCACGGTTCATTCACTGATGTGTTGAAGTTTCCAGTGAAAGTGATTTTTAGTCCTAGATAATTGCAGTGTGATGAGTGTGCTATTTGGTTAGTTCCTTGGCATTTCCTAGATATATTAGTAGAATCTCTTGATTTATACTTCAATAGAAAAAATCAGTTCAGAGTATTTATTCAACGATTTACTTTTGTCATCACTTACATTTTTCACAGTTTCTGTGTTTTGCTTACTTTAAAATGTTTAGTAAAATACATGTATGTAGGCAAATATTGCTATGAATTACTCCTGCAATTGAACATTTTGCATCTAACTTGGCAACAATGGCTGTTTAGTTAAAATGTTTAATTGTCATTTCAGTGCAAATCTGTATATCAGTATCTATACTGAATATCACCAGAAGACTAAAGAATATAGGGAATTCAAGATATATTTTAGCTATATCACACAGCCCTGGTTTGTACTAGGGGTGTAATGGTTCTCGGTAAAAAAAAACGAACCGTACGGTTCGCTACCACGCGGTTCACCCAAGTTTAATGATGCATCTGAAGCACAAGGTTTTGTGAAGAAAATAAAGTGTCAAATAGATATGCACAGTTACAACCTCCGCTAATGCACCTGAATGGGTCTGTAAATGGATACACTCCGCCTTTGTTTCGCATGGGTCAACTTGATGACATCACTGTTCTGCAGGCGTTGTGTGTAGTTGAAGATGGCAAGTGAAAAATGAGAAAAAGTGAGAAAACGAGCCGCTGATAGAGAAGCTCCCTGCATTATTTAGGTCTCTTGTCTGGAAACATTTCCTTTTTGCAGTCAATTACAACAGCGAACAGGCACTGTTTGTAGACATCGCTCGACACGAGTGCCATATACTTGTTATAAATCGACATATGATCATTTATGCTGAAATCACCGGGGAAAGACGAGCCACAGATGAGCTGAAACGACATACACTCCCCTTCAATTTTAAGCAAGCACTGAGTGCTGATTCAGACAGGCATGAAACAAAAACTAAAGCGATTGGGGAGGTCATTGCCAACGATATGTTTCCCTACTCCGCTGACGAAGATGTGTGATTTCCGTGTATGATTAAAACACTCGAGCCGTGTCACAACATCCCTCGTATCCATTTTAATAGCAGAGTTCCTTCTATAGTGATGTACAGCTTCTGAATATTGAATATATGTGCAGTAGAGTTTGAAATGCATTTTGTCGATGCATGTAGCATAATAGTGTAGGTAAGTTAAAATGTTAAAATGTTGATTTATTAATTATTAATTAGTTTTTTAGTTAAAGACCCAGTGAAAATTAACCATGGTTTTACTATAGTAATATTGTAGTAAGCATGACTGCTGTCAACATGGTTTTCTTTGCAGAAATCATGGTTTTGATACAATTAACCATGGTTTTACAACAGTAATACTGTAGTTAACATATAGTAACCATGATTATACTATATATTGTAAACATGACAGTAACCATGTTGATTGTGTGGTTACTATGTTTTTACTTCAAATACCATAGTTAAACTATAGTTACTGTAAAACATTCAGTGCAAACCTGTTGTAGTGTTTGTTACCAAATAGAGTATTCTTACTAGTAATATATTTTTTTTTCCCTGTACGTTGCAAATACCGAACCATACTGAAACCGTGACCATAAAACCGTGATGCAAACCGAACCGTGAGAAATTTGAACCGTTACACCCCTAGTTTTCATATGGACCAGCATTCATCTTACATAAGAGTCAAGATTTATTCACCTTGTTCTCATGGAAATTAAACAAAAACAAAGGATGGAGAGATTGCTTGTTGGGTTCTGATGATGTCACCACCAGCTTTTAGTGGCCAGATTTTGGAGGAGTTCCCCGACAATGTGAAAAACAGCCGTCATATGACCCTTTCAGGCATGCGGAGCTTGGCTAATGATGTTGAAATAGACTTGTTAAAGATAGAATATACTGAAATGGTTAAATAGGCTGAGGGTTTTAAAGCTAAATGTTTGTATTTATATGCCTGTTTGTTTGGCTATGGAGGCTAAAGCAAGCTTGTGTTTTTATGTGTGTATTTGAGTGGGTGGTGTAGGAATGCAGTCTGATGGCAGAAGGAGTGCCTCAGTGTTACTGTGTAATGGCAGAGCTATTCTAACACTTTCTCCCAAAATTGTAACAAGTAGCAGTTAATAAAACTGTAACTCTTAAGGAAAAACAGACATGATCATGTAGCAAATGTGTGGTGTAGGATAATATGAGAACATACGTGGATGGAACCAGTTGTCACTGTATATTTTCAGCATATTGTAAGATGGTTTAAAATAGCAATGTTGATTTTGTTGACAGATTCATCTGCTGTTTTATAAATTTCTGGGTGATGTAAAGATTATATGTACAGGATGCAGTGAGAGGAAAGTGTTTCCACTGAGACGCTTGACTTATTCCTCAAGGCAATCTTCTTTAAGTTCCCCTGTGTGTATAAATGCAGTGCCATCTGCTGTAGGAATGGTGTTATTACACATTTGATTGGGAAATTCATGTTTAGCTGTAGTTATACCCTCTTTCCTTTGGTTTTATTTGTATCGAAAACTTATCTACAACATGAAACAGTTGTTGTCTCGCAGCATAAGTGGTTTTTGAACAAATTAGAGTAGGTAGAAAACCTACTCTAATTTGTGTATCATTTTATTATGTTGAATACATTCTCATGTGTTATGTGTTTCCATATTTTAGTGCTTGAGATTGTTGTTGTGGACCTGTTATGTGGGTGTCTGCACGTGGTCTCAAAGAGGAAACTGTCTCTTGCCTTTTGACACTTCCCCCCCCCCCCCCTTCTCTCAATATTGGTCATTGTATAGGAAGAGTAATTTTTTCATTACTGTATGCTCTCAGGCACAGGAACACTGATACAAAGAGAGAGACATGGCGAGAAATAAAAGCAGAATGAGCTGGGTATTAAGAACATTCCAATAAATGTTTAAAAGTGAAGAGTTTTGTAATGTAAGGCATTCTGTTGGACAAACCAGATTTTGTTTCATAGAAAGATGGCTTATCACCTTTGTCATTCCTGCTGTTGGTGGCCGTGGGTAAGCGTACTTTATTTATTACTGTCAAGGTAGTAATACTAACACTCCACAAACTACACCATGTAATACTAACTGCCAGGAAGCATAGACAAACAGAAAATAGATGGAGGTCTTTGAAGATTAGACTTCTGATTGAGCCAGCTAACCTAGTCTGTTACCCTTACAAGTGGTCAGACAGTTTTGAGACAACATACTATGCTTTTGTCACAGGTTGAGTGAAAATAAAAAAGTCTGATTTTATATGTAGCATAATGCTTTTCTTGATAGCATAGGTGTATTGCAGTCTTTTAACAAATGGGTTTGTGTAGTGGTTTCTTCCTCTGTGTGATGCGAGTATTGTTCTGTTCAATTTTATTGTCTTCACATGACCAAGGTGAGGCCAATGCAGATGCTTCCTGTTGTCAGACCAATTAAATAGACTTTGTTTTTACTGTGTTCTTTTAATTTCCTGGAAATTATTCAAATAATTCATTCTTTTAACTGTGTAGTGGGACAGATGGCTCCTCCAAAATAAAAAATGTAACGACAAAACTAGTCCATTTTTGTTTTCATTTTCTCTATCTTCCTTGAATGAATCAGACATGGAATTTAGATTGGGCTTGTACAGTTTGAAAATCAAACTTTTGATTTGTTAAATTCTACTACTATTGTGGCAGAAATAAACCCTCTGGCTGCAAAAAAAAGCATCTTTCTCTATTGACAACCAATCTAGAGGTGGCCATATTTGCAAGCAACATATACACTGGTGAGCCGTAACATTATGACCACTCACAGGTGAAGCGAATAATGTTTATCATCTCCTAACAAGGCCACATGTCAAGGTCTGGGTAGATTAGATGGTAAGCGAACAATCAGTTCTCGTAGTAAACATGTTGAATGCAGGAGAAATGGGCAGTAGTATAGACCTGGGTGAATTTGACAAGGGCCAAATTGTTATGGCCAGACGACTGGGTCAGATCATGTCTGAAACGGCAAGGCTTGTGGGGTGCTCCCGGTCAGCAGTGGTGAGTACCTACTTACAGTGGTCCAGGGAGGGACATACCACAAACTGGCAACAGGGTGTTGGGCGCCCAAGGCTCATTGATGTGCGAGGGCAACGAAGGCTGTCCCTTCTGGTCCAAACCAACAGAAGGTCTACTGTGGCACAAGTCACAGAAATTTTAATAATGGTTATGGGAGGAATGTGTCACAACACACAGCGTATGGGGCTGTGTAGCCACAGACCGGTCAGAGTGCCCATGATGACCCCTGTCCACCATCTAAATAGCCTACAATGGGCACATGAGCATTGAAACTGGACCTTGGAGCAGTGGAAGAAGGTCACCTGGTCCAATGAGTCACGTTTTCTTTTACATCACATGGATGGCCGTGTACGTGCGTGCCGCTTTCCTGGGGAAGTGATGGCACCAGGATGCACTGGGGGAAGACTGACAAGCTAGTAGAGAGAGCATGATGCTCTGGGCAATGTTCTGCTGGGAAACCCTGGGTCCGGCCATTCATATGGACGTTAACGTGCCAACTACCTAAACATTGTTGCAGACCTGGTACACTCCTTCATGGCAATGGTATTCCCTGATGGCAGTGGCCTCTTTCTGCAGGATAATGTGCCCTTCCACACTGCACACATTGTTCGGGAATGGTTTGAGGAACATGATAAAGAGTTCAAGGTGTTGCCCTGGCCTCCAAATTCCCCAGATCTCAATCTGATTGAGCATCTGTGGGATGTGCTGGTCCAACAAGTCCGGTTCATGGCAGCTCCACTTCGCAACTTACAGGACTTGAAGGATCTGCTGCTAATGTCTTGGTGCCGGATACCACAGGATACCTTCAGAGGTCTTGTAGAGTCCATGCCTCAGCGGGTTGGCGTTGTTTTGGTGGCATGCTGAGGACCAACAGGATATTAGGCAGGTGGTCTTAATGTTTTGGCTCATCGGTGTAAATCACATGCGCCAGCCGAGCAACTGCCATTGAGATGAATGGGAATGTTAATGGATAATTTTTCCAGGTATAATAGAGATGCTTGGTTGTCCAAACAATTGAAGACAGAGGCAGTGTTTGAAACTTGCTTGAATGCAGTCATTGCGGTTATTTTGCAGTTCTGTTTGGTTCTGCTAGTGGCGCAGAACTTAAACAGTTCACCTTTGAAAATAATTCAGTAAATCTTGTGCAAAGAAATCTGTTGCTTTAAATGTTTAGCTTTCCTTTTGCTGTGTCAGAGGACCAAGTTAGCACTATGAATTACTAGCACTATGACTCATTAGCATATGAGACTTATATTATATCTTTGGTCATCATTTACTGCTATTGATAATTCATGCACACAGCTTGACATATGAAAAGCCAAACCATTTATTGTGATTGTATTACTACAGCTTGTGCCAAAGTCTGTGTATTCTGTAATTGTCACTATTGTTGTGTGGAGGTGCAAAATGTTGATACAAAGGAAGTATTGTCAGTCAATATAACCCTTTCTATTTGGGGACGTGTGGTTTTAAGAGGAACATCAAACCATTTAGCTAATTTGTTCTGTTCTGTTTCTGTTTTTCTTGATACAACCAAATTAATAGGATATAACAGGTCTAGTAATGGGGCCTGGGTAACTCAGTGGTAAAGACGCAGGTCTAGTAATACCTTCCACTGTAGTTCATATCAATCTTGAGAGTATGATGTTGTAACATGAATATTGGAACAGTCTACCCCCACATCAAACAAACCTACAGTGTTTGATGGAACTGAAAATGGGGTCAGGTAATTTTAGGTTTGATATACCTCCACAGACCCACACAAAGCACAGATGACACATGAGTGTCATAACGGGACCATATTTATTTGAAACCCTACTACAGCTGGAAAAATGAAAATAATAATAATAATAATAATTATAATAATTAGTATTTAACCTCTAAGATTTACTTCTGTAAATGCATTTACAGAATTCATTCTTTTTGTTCATTAATCAACTATTGATGTTTGAGAGCTTCTTGGAGACTTTAAAGCCAGCAACAGAACTCATTAACATTGGCTCTACACAACTGGAACAGTATTTATAGCTACCTCTGTGGAGGTTTCCTGTTATGGTCATTATGGATTTGGACTCTTTTACTTTGTACTTTCTACTGTTTATTCAAGCAAAAAGTGTCTTCTTTGGACTCCCTTAATAAACTGAAATTATGACCACATAATTTCGACAGTGGTGACCGTAAGGAGATGCATTTGTTAGATGTGTTTCTCATTGTATGTCCTGTGCTTTACCAATAGTTTTGGTCAGCCTTTCTGTTTAGCCAAGCTTACACTATAAGACTAAAGCTTGTCAGCCTTTCATGTTTTAAATCTGCCTACCAGTCTTAAGGTGTGCGCACTTCCCAGACTAGCGAGGAAGTAGCAATGTGCAACTGCAAATGATACAGCCAACAGGTAAAGCATAGGGAAGCAGGAGACAAAATAATAAAATAAATAAAATCAAACTTCTCCCCAGTCTCCCCATCCATACACTTTGGCCTTTTTTTCTTCTTTTTTCTCTCCATTCTGTGCAACTCAGATAAAAAATTACCGCGAGCACCTCCATGCTGTCTGTTTATGTTCAGAATCATCTGTCATGCTGCCATGTGCATGAGTTTGTGTAAGGACAGAATTTAGGGATTGTCTTACAGTCAAGGAGGAGATATTTACCAAACGGAAAGAAAAAAACATACTTTGTGTCGTTAAATGTGCGCAGAGTGACGGCCTTCTGTCTTGTATTGAGCTTTTTGTTTTAGTTGCAAATCTAATTGATCATACAAGAATTGTTCTAGTGATTAACTTGAAAATATGCTTGTACTTCCATTATATTTCAAAAACTGTAACATACCACTATGAGAGATGAATCAAAAAATAAACTTGGCGTGTTAACTGAGTGATGTCAGATTCCAGTTCTCTGGCTGGCTTTACCATCAGGCAGATGGCAGTGACATGACTCAAGACCAGTCATATGACATTATGACTCACTTGAATACCAGGCTGATAATATGATGTGACTTCATAAAAAAACATGATCGTCATTTTACCACTCAGAACTATGGCTAATGCATGCACTTAATTGACATCTGGAAGTTAGCCAGATCCTCTTAATGTCAGTTTATGTTGAAGCTATTTTGCAATTCTTTGTCTCTAAGCTGATATTTTGTGATGAGATATGTGTTTGTGATGTTTGTCACAAAAGAAGAAAAGTAGACATTCCCTATAAAAGGAACAGAAACACCTTTGTCATCGATTTGGCTTTCAACATTAACAAGACTTTCAGTCTTGCTGTTCCTTAATTAGGGGTCCAAGCACCGAAGGTGCAGGAACCCTATTGTATTTGTTCCAATTTGCTTATTATTAGGGGTTCAAGCGCTTAGCGCTGAAACCCTATTGTAATTGTTAAGATTTTTAGGGGTTCAAGCGCTTAGCGCTGAAACCCTATTGTAATTGTTAAGATTTTTAGGGGTTCAAGTGCTTAGCACTGAAACCCTATTGTAATTGTTATATATATTATTATTATTATTATTATTATTCCACCATAAAACTGATCGGGCAGAGCAAATCGTAAGGCCTAGAGACTTGAAACTTTGTCAGATGGTAGAAGTATTGCTCGCTACTCAGAAAGACGGACTCGGTCAAATCGGTCAATAGGGGGCGCTACAGCGATCAAAAACGCAAAACTGCCTAGACCGTTTGTCGTAGACAATTTTATACCATTGGAATCCTTGGCTCAAACCAAACAAAACGTATATCTCCGATTTCATTTCCGCCTATAAAAGTTTTCCTAGGTTTTTCGTCCGATCGGGACAAAACCAGTGCCAAACGATTCTATGGAGTCTCAATATCAAAAGTTATCAAAAAAAGTTTTAACTTTTGACTCGAGCTAGCTACAGTATGCGAAAA
This sequence comes from Myxocyprinus asiaticus, assembly GCF_019703515.2. NCBI lineage: Eukaryota > Metazoa > Chordata > Actinopteri > Cypriniformes > Catostomidae > Myxocyprinus > Myxocyprinus asiaticus. The sequence continues at coordinate 30,019,183 of NC_059367.1, forward strand.
CATCGGAAGTAGGAGTGGCCAATTTTACGTAAATGGCTATAACTCTTGAAGGAAATTAGATATCTTCACCAAACTTGGCATGCTTATGTAAGAGGTCAGTCTTTGGTCACCCAGAAAAGTTGGCATGGTATTGCCACATGGTGGCGCTATAATACCAAAAACAACATGGAGTTGGCTGTAATTATGAAACCGTTAATCCTATTGACTTCAAAATTTGCATACTTTGTCTCAGCTGCCATCATTGTCTATATGGACATTCACGTATGTTGAAAAACATGACCCCCATCGGCCAATCAGATTTCAGCAGCTATTACACAAGGTTAACAATTACCGATCAATGTTTGAAAACTTGGTCCAAGATTTTGGGATCCCCAGACATCAGTTTTATAGGTATTTACAATTGCATCACCTGCTTTGTACTATTTTTGGGAGTAGCACACTAAGGAGGCAGATGCTTTGGGAGAGGTGATTGTGGCTTTGGAAAAGGTCATGAGGCATCAGTGTACTACTCCCTGTTAATTCAGAGTATGGGGGATGGAGCTTTAACTTCTATTAAGAGATTATGGGAGAAAGATTTGAATTTGGTATTGGAGGATGGAGTGTGGACTAAGATTCTGAAAAATGTCAAGTCTGCATCTAGAGATGCAAGGGTTCGCCTTATGCAGTTTAAGATTTGACAAAGATTTTATTGGACCCCCTCTAGATTATATAGGCTTGGTCTTAAAGACACACCCACCTGCTGGTGATGCCAGTCAGAAGTTGGAGAGACAACCCATGTTTTTTGGGGATGCGTTAAGATCCAAAATGTTTTGGTTAAAGATTCAGAATTATTTGTGTGACATTCTGGGCACTCAAATTTTACTTTGCCCCAGACTTTGCATTTTGGGTGACGGGGAAGTTATAAATTCAGGGGACAAATATATAAAAAATTGGGTTCTGACTGGCGTGATGATTGGCAGACAAATTATTTTAAGGGGATGGAAGTCAGACAGAGCGCCACCAGTTCCGGAGTGGTGTGCAGAGATGGGGAGAGTGGCGGCTTATGAAAAGATGATAAATGGAAGGCTGGGGCTGGAGGACTTATTTTTCAGGAAGTGGGGTAGGTATTTGGCAGTTTTGGAGGACTCTAGGAGAAGGGATGAGGAGGGAGACGTTTAGTTTAATTATGCATGTTTATTATATATTTTATTTTTTATTTATTTTTTTTTATTTTTATTTGATTGTTTGTGTGTGTGTATTATTTTGTGTGACCACAGGGGTGTTCTTTGGGGTAGGGTGGGGTTGGTGTTTGGGGAGGGATGTTAATGAGGGTTAAAAGTTAAATGTTGATTTGGTGTGTATATATTGTGTTTTTCTCTGTTGTGTTTTTTCTTTGAATCAATAAAAAATGTTAATTACAAAAAACAATGACCGATCAGAACAAAACTTGGTGGACCTATTTGACTCTTGGTCTGAGAGGGTTGTGCAAAGTTTAAAAAAAATCGGCCACTAGGTGGTGCAATCACGATTTTTGTAGGTGTTAATGGCTGTATATAATGCAGTGTTGTGAAAAAACACAAATAATATATATCACCTGATAGCTCTTCTCATTCTAAACAACTTTGCCTCAAGAAGCATTGGTGTCTGTCAAACCGTTCGGTAAATATTTCAGATAATGTTAAAAACCTACTTTTGCAAACTAGTCCTAGGTTTTTTGCCTGATCGGAACCAATCCAGTGCAGAAATATACTCTGGAGTCTGATTATCAATAATTATCCCAAAAAATAAAATAATTAAATTTCGACTCACGATCGCTAAGGGGTGCCAAAACGTTCGAAAAGGGCGGGCCATTTTTACTAAAATGGCTATAACGTCCGAATGAAATGAGAAATTTTCACCAAACACAGGAGTTTGGCCACTTGGTGGCGCTATAACAGGAAAAAAACATGAAAACTGCTCTAACTACGCAACCATTGTCTGATTGAATTGAAAATCGGCATGCACTGTCTTTGTCCAAGGTGCCATGACAGTCTATGAGGACATTGGCGTATCTCAAAAAACATGGCCACCATCGGTCAATGAAGTTTGAGCACCTATTAGATAAGGTTATCAGAGGCCGGTCGGCACAAAACTCGGTGGGCCTGTTCGACTCCTGGTCCTAGAGGTCTGTAAGAAATTTGAAAGAAATCGGCCAATGGATGGCGCTAACGAGTTTCACGCCTCTGTAATCACGTGGTGTTTCACACATTCACACGATGGCTGTGTCCCAGTTCAAAGGCTGTATCCTTTGAAGGACTCGGACTTCAAAGGCCACGCCTTCGAAGGCTGCGAAGGTCGGGCTGAGCATTGTTAATTGGGACAGTCTAGCCTACGGAGGACTGTTCTTGTCGCCTAACAACTGTGACTCCGAAAAAATCTCCGATTTCATTTCCGCCTATACATTTTTTATTTTTTTTACTACAACAGTGAAGCAATCGGCCTTCGAATGCGACCTTTGAAGGATGCAGCCTCTGAATTGGGATGCAGCTATAATTCATATAATTTGTTAGATCTCCTCATACTAAACAACTGTGCCTCAAGAACCACTGCTGTCAGTCAAATTGTTCATTAAATATTCACGATTATGTAAAAAACCTACTTTTGTGAACTAGTCCTAGGTTTTTCGCTCAACCTCAATAAAACCAATGCAGTACAATTTTCTGGACTTTCTAGGTCAATAATTTTCAAAAAACAAAATTTTGAACTTTACTCTTTGGGTAGCTATAACAGTGTCATTTAGAAAATGGGCATGGTCAAGTGTACAAATAAGCCCATAATTCCTAAACAATAACTCAGAACTTCACAAAATGAGGTGAGCACATGCGACATATGATTCTAAACAAGCATGCAGACTTTTATGGTGATCGGACCATAGGTGGCGCTATGAGCTTTAAAAAACATGTATTTCCTTAGTAAATTGCCTGTATTGGCTGTAAATGGTCTATTCCATCTATGATCTAGGTGGTTACATGCTTGCTAAAGAAACATAATACCTTTTTACGCATGTGCTTAAAGGCCTTAAACCGCTTGAACCCCGTTAATTGCTGCTCGCAGCTATATGTCTTATAATTTTTTTTCTGCCCTAAAAGTGTCTGGGTGTCAGAGACCATAAGTCGCAGAGATTCCAAATTAGCATGATGGTTCCAGATCCCCCCCACTACTCAGGCGTACAGACACACATCCTTCAGACACTAGGTGGTGCTATTGCGAACAAAACAAAGAAAAATCAAATTTTCTTGTACCGTAAGGGCTAGAAACAAAATTATTTTTTCCTCTGATTCCTTGCATCATGCCGAAGAGTTTTACTCCCTGACAGAATTTTTCCTCACCCCTTAGTTTTCCTGCTATTTTGGATTGTTTAAAAAAAATTCAAAACAAACTCGTCCTAGGCCGTTTGCCCGATCGGAACCAAACCAGTGCAAAATGATTCAGCAGAGTCCCAATATGAAAAGTTATCAAAGGAATTTTGAAATTCTGATTTATCGTCAAATGGTACGCCAAAACGTTTGTAGTGGGCGTGTCCATTTCAATAAAATGGTTATAACTTTTACATTTATACATTTGGCAGATGCTTTTATCCAAAGCGACTTACAGTGTACATATTACAGGGACAATACCCCCGGAGCAACCTGGAGTTATGTGCCTTGCTCAAGGACACAGTGGTGGTGGCTGTGGGGATCGAACCAGCAACATTCTGATTACCAGTTATGTGCTTTAGCCCACTACGCCACCACCACTCTTTTCAACGGTATTATCACTAAATTTGGTAAGCGTATGTATGGGCTCATGCTGAGGTCACAAAAAATATTGCATACCTTTGCCTCTTGGTGGCACTATAATAATAAAAAAATTAAAAATGGCTCTAACTATGGAACCGTTGGTCCGATCGACTTGAAATTTTGCAAGCACTGTCTTTGTCCAAGGTGCCATCAAGGTCTATGAGCACAGTCAAATATCTTTAAAAACATGGCCGCCATCGACCAGTCAGATTTCAGCAGCTTTTATATAGGGTTAAATAAGGCCGATCGGAACTAAACTTGGTATGCCTATTTGTCTCTTGGCCCAAGAGGTCTGTGCAAAATTTGACAAAAATTGGCCACCTGGAGGTGCTATTGCATTTTACATTCATGTAAATTGTTGTATATACCGCTGTTTAAAAAAGAAACACGTTATTCAGACCATGCTGTAAAACTCCTCATTCTAAACAACTTTGCCTTAAGCACCATTGGTTTGAAACAAAACATTCAATAAATACTTGAGATTATTTTAAAAATTACTTTTTCTAACTAGTCGTAGGCCGTTCGCCCGATTGGAACCAAACCAGTGCAGAAACATTCTCTGGAGTCCCAAAATGAAAAGTTAACAAAGGAATTGTAAAATTTTAATTTATCGTCAAATGGTATGCCAAAATGTTCATAATGGGTGTGGCCACTTTTACTAAAATGGTTATAACTCTTGAACAGATTGAGATATTATCACCAAATTTGGTACACTTATGTATAAGGTTATTCTGAGGACACACAAATATTGCGCACCTCTGCCTCTTGGTGGTGCTATAATGTTAAAAACAAATATGGCTCTTACAAAATCCGATCGACTTGAAATTTTGCATGCAGTTTATTTGTCCAAGGTGTCATCAAGTTTTACGAGGACAGTCGCATGGCCGCCATCGACCAATCAGCTTTCAGCAGCTTTTATATAGTCAGTTTGTATAATTTGGCATCCACTGGATCATTTCTGTCAATTCTGATTATTGTGGTTATTTTTTCACATGTGCTTGCACCCCGATGATTGCCGCTTGTGGCTATATTCTATTCTTAAAGTGATTTTTGTGTTCTGTACCAGCTGTACCTCTGTAAGTGAAACCTGTAGTATTTCCTTTAAACAGAAATCTGATACATACATTTTAATATCTAATGGCATAATACTGTATATAACATTTTTTTTTTTTTTGACAATCTATGTGCTTTAGATCAGTGGTTCTCATCTGGTTTTGCTTCATGACCCAAGTTTTTATATCGGATATCAAAACACTGTACCAAAATTATTTAGGTTTAAAAATTAAACAAACATGTAATTAAACATTGATATATTTTTTATATTATTATTTTTTTTCTTCTAATTTGGAATGCCCATTTTCCACTACTTAGTAGGTCCTCGTGGTGGCGCGGTTACCTCAATCCGGGTGGCGGAGGACAAGTCTCAGTTGTCACCGCTTCTGAGACCATCAATCTGTGCATCTTATCACATGGCTCCTTGTGCATGACATTGTGGAGACTCCACATGTGGAGGCTCATGCTACTCTCCGCGATCTGCGTACAAATTACCACATGCCCCATTAAGAGCGAGAACCACTAATCGTGAACACGAGGAGGTTACCCCATGTGACTCTACCCTCCCTAGCAGCTGGGCCAATTTGGTTGCTTAGGAGACCTGGCTGGAGTCACTGAGCACAACCTGTATTCGAACTCGTGACTCCAGGGGTGGTAGTCAGCATCAATACTCACTGAGCTACCCAGTCCCCTTATTTTTTATGTTATTAATAATAATGTAATGTTGGTTTGAAAATGATTAAAGGAATATTCCAAGTTCAATACAAGCTCAATCGACAGCATTTGTGGCATAATGTTGATTAACAAATACATTTATTTTGACACGTCTATCCTTTTCTTAAAAAAAAAAAAGAAAGCAAAAATCAAGGTTAGTGAGGAACTTACAATGGAAGTGAATGGGGCCAATTTTTGGAGGGTGTAAAGGCAGAAATGAGAAGCTTATAATTATATAAAAGCACTTACATTAATTCTTCTGTTAAAACTCATGTATTATTTGAGCTGTAAAGTTGTTTAAATTGTTATTTTTACAGTCGTTTTAGGGTTTGTTGACATTACATCTTTATGCCAATGAAGTTGTAAAATTGGCTATAACTTTACATAGTAAAGGTTAGTAAGTGATTATTTCACATTAAAATCATGTTAACACACATACTGTTTATATCTTGTGGCTATTCTTTTGAAACTGAGTATTTTAATGTTTACAAATGGGCCCCATTTACTTCCATTGTAAGTGCCTCACTGTTACTCAGATTTCTTTTAAAGAAAAGGAGGGATGAGTCGAAATAAATGTTTGGGTAATCAATATTATGCAACAAATGCTGTCGATTGAGCTTAACTTGTATTGAACCCGGAGTATTCCTTTAAATAAGTAAAATTATGTTAATATTGGAAGTCAGTAATTCACCAAACAAACACATTGTGGTCAGCACAAACCATGTTTATCCTTGTTGCAAGTGAACACATTTAATACAGTATGAGTTGTATTTTCATTTACTTTGCTGCATAGATTTGCTCATGTTTTTTGAGAATGAGGACATGCCATGCAACCTGCCCATGTTGGCTAGCTTCTACCAAGTGAAAACATTTTCTCCAAAATGCTGTAGTTTGATTGGATGCACGGCCTTAGATGTTAACCAGATGTTTATCAGTTTATCTATTTTGCTATCCTATGCATTATTATATTAATTGCATTTTATGATTTGCATTTAGCATTATTTTTCCCTGCTGTACATGACCTTATCAGAACAGACCTTTGACACATTTTTGATTATGACCCACCAGTTGAGAAACACTGTTTTAGGGTATTCATAATGTATGGGAACAGGAAATTATGTTAGTTTGCCTTTTTTCCCCCTGATTTTCCTACATTAACAGTAGTGTAACACACTCTCAGTCCACTAGGGGATGCTGACATACACCTCAGCGAGTTCCTCCTATCCCCCCTAATTTGAAGTAATATTAACTTAGCAACTTGAGCATTATCAAAAAGTAAACTAATATAATCAAGATTAGAATGTAGAATTAAGTGCATTTATTGTTGTCCAGGCCAGGAAACTACAGCAGGGTTTGGTTGATCTTTTGTGATGTTTGCATGAGAGAGGTGCCCATTTGCAAAACAAACTTATTCATGGTAGAATGTGCTGTGACAACCCCTTACAAACCCTTGTAGAAATGCCAAGCTTGAGCTTTATTCATCTTTTGCTTTACTATGCCTACAGTATTTTAAGCACTTTGAATTATCATTTCTATAAAATGTGCCATATAAATAAACTTGCCTTGAGTGATTTACTCTGTATAACTTGCAGATATTTGGTTTCCATTCACCTATTCACCTTTTGTATCCTGTCATCAAGACACTCTTCTGCTCTCAGCAAAATGAGCTGCTGACAATATTGCATAACCAATGCACCTCTCTCCATCTGTCTTTCTCTCTCTCTCTGTAAGCTGGAGCAGTAGCAGGGAACACTGCAATGCATATATCTTCCTCTCTCTCTCTCTCTCTCTCTCTCTCTCTCTCTCTCATATCACTGGCTTCCCTCACCCCTCCTCCTCTCTCTCTGCTCTCATTCTCTCCCCTGTGTTTTCTCCTTGAGCACAAGTCCTCTAGCACTGGGGATCGGTGGCAGGAAAGCTGACGCATTTGTGTTCTACCTGCCAGTACCTGCAGGGACGCATAAAAGGACACAGATGAACCAGAGAAAGAGACATTTGGACTTCCCAGATGACATTTACAAAACCAACTGGATACTTTTGGCTTGTAACTTCAATGTTTTAAAGACAATTTCATCCTGGACCTCCTTGTAATGAATGTCCTAGCAATGACGAAATAAGGAAGAACATGTTTTAGTCTCAAGAATTCGTTTGACCTTACGTTTGTTTGTGGGCAATGTTTTCTGAATTGAAAGCTGGACGGTGTTGTGGATTTGCATGGCGAGAAGCTTTTTGGGATGTGTAAGAGCTGCAGTTGTGTTGAAGTAGCTCTCGCTGCCTGACAGGTTTGAGACGTGACTGGGAAAGTGTGTGTGAGTGTGCGTGGGTTTGACAGCTCTGACTAGTTTTTGTTTGAATGTGTGACACTGCTAACAGTTCCACTCAAAGAGCCCTCAAAAATGTTTATGTAGAAGTGGTGCGCTGCTAATCAAAGACCTTCTTGAGTGATGCAGCTGTAAATGGCATGCTAGTTCTCTTTTAAATGTGAATGAGATTACTGTTTGTTTGTTGACCCAATTTGAGGATGTTCAAATGCTTAACTATCCACTTAAAATGTAACTATCGAAGAAAAAGACTAAACGTGACTTTAAAAAGCCTATTGAGTCAGCTTCTAACATCACACCCCTCTATTTTACATTTCAAGTTGTAATTGGCATCGCAGGGCTGCTGTGGACAATGCCGTGACCTGCATTAAGTCTACTGCTATGATATCTTGGGTCTCTGAAAACTGCAGTGCAGAACAATTAATTAATGGGTTAGCCCCATCTAACTGCTTAATCACTGAGTGCATGTGTCTGACTGTTTGTACGTTACTATATATCTTTCACTCAATGAGTTCAAGACGTTGCAAATGGACTGCAAACTCAAGTCAAGCATGCTGGAAAGTTGAATTGCAGTTGACTGCATGGTGGCGGTTTGTAACGGTGCTTTGCTTTGTACTGTACTGCAGAGAGTAGACCACAATCTTTTCTGCCCTTGCTCTGGAAACACAGTGTACCAGAATAGCGCTTTAGTCACTCAACAGGGCTAGAGGGTAAGGTCCTCCATGTCATAATGTGGATAGCTTCCTGAAATGGGTGAAGACTGCTCTGCATGGTTTTACCCGACAGTAGAGTTTAAAGCAAGATGAACATTCGAAATGACTTTTTGGTGAATTCTGATTTAAACTGAGGCGTTAAAGCGTTAACCTTGGAGACCTCGGTTTCCTTATTTCAGTCTCATTTTGGAAGTCACTTTATCTACACCTTGTCTCCAGCTGAACATACCCCATTGACAAAACTCATCTTGACTTAATAAGGACTTCATAAGGACCCAATTCTCACCTGACCACACACCATTCTTGAGATACAGATAACTTTAGAGACTCCTCCATTTGACTGTTGTTTTGGACGTCACTGGATCCATACTGTGTCTACAGAAGCTCATAGCTTCATAATGCAATTCTCACCTGACCACATTCCATCATGGAGACTTAACTGATCTTAGAGACTTCGGCTTCTCCATTTGAATGTCTCATTTTGTATGTCTTTTGATCTACATCTGGTCTCCAACTAAACAAACACCATTGAAAAAGCTCTTGACCTTGAGCTTCATAACAATGCAATTCTCACCTGACCACATACCATTTTTAAGACTCAACTGAAATTTGAGACTTTGAGTTTTGTTTTGGATGTCATTGGATCTGCACTGTGTCCACAGCTAAATAAACCCCATTTATTTAGCTCATTTTGACATTGCCCTCCACAGGGACACAAATCTCACCAGACCATAAGCCAACCTTGAGATTACTTACTCCTAATATACTGGGAAGTAATGGAGTACATTGGTGACAAGTTGTCGGTGGCCCACTCTCAGGTGTCGGGCTGGGTGGGAAATGTGCGCCGTTCTCTCCAAGGTGCCCTCAACTTGGTCTCCAGTAGTGTGGGAGAAGAACTGGAGGAGGTGGAGAGGACGCAGGTGGCTTTAAGAGGGCCGCCTCCCTACGTAGCCTGGCCAGTCGTAGTCGAGAATCCTTTCGCAGATTTAGCCTGCGCAGCCAACAGCGATTGTCCATACGCAGAAGGACCACCTCACTGGCTTCACCAAGCACTCCCTCCTCTGTAAGAGAAACTATGCTCTTTTCTCTACCACTTTAATTAACCAACATCATCATTTCTCAAACAGCCAAAATTACCTCAGATGCACAACACCACACATACTAAATTCTCACGCTGCGTAATGTAGTTCTCAACCACTGTGTAGGTGGTCACTTTCCATTCCAATTTCCAAACAAAACTGCTTTAAGCCTACCTTTTGTCATTGTAAACTCTGTACTTGAGCTCTAAACTGAGCTTGCCTTAATAGTTTGTATCACAAGGGATGTGCAAAACTACATATTTTCAAAAATGTGTACCGATACTACATATCAGTCTTTCTTGGTCGCTAAGCACATCCTTCATTAGCGTAACTGACAGATATTCAACAAATAAATAGGTTAAATAACTATAACCTTTTATTGCACAAAAATATTATAGTCCTTAGAAAAAAAAAGTAGACTTAGCAGACTATTTGAAGTCCCCCTTTTTTGAAGTGCTTTGACAGCTTTAGCGGCAGTGCTTTAAAAGGGATGAATTTAGAGGCATAACTCCTTGCAGAAGGTTTTAGCATACTAACATCTCACAGCTGCTATAACTGTTAGACTGTCGGTATGCTAAAAAAAAACCCTCTTAGAGAAATTGGGTTTCTAAATGTATTTCTTTTAAAGCACCACTGCAACAATAAAGCTAAAGGTGTCGACCTCACAAACCGGCAATGGTTTTCTGATGACTAGTCAGCCATCCTGTGTGTGTGTACATTGTTTGTTGCAATTTTTTACAACACAAAACCTCCTTTATGTTATTCTGTCTAGATGACCTCTCTCTCACATCTAGAGCCCCAGCAACCGCAAGCTTTTATACAACCTGATTCTATTTGTTCTATACATTTTGTTCCTTTATATACTGTACCTTTCTTTGTGTCCTTCCATCTCACACTTTGTAAGTATTTGTGTTAGTTGGCAGTCTGATCTTTTACAGTGGTAGAAGAGAAGAACCTCTATCAGACCAGATGCACTGTGAGCTCAGAAGGGCATTCTGGTAAAGCTAGGTCAGCATGATCCACATGAAATGTAGGGACCTTTAGCATGGGTACTATTTCATGCACAGTGAAGCCTTGTACAGTTTTGATATCGAAAAGCTTCTATTTACATATATTGTGTTATATTATGCCTATGATATTTGTTCACTATATAAACATATATATATATATATAAAAGTGCTTTCAAAATTGGTCCATAACAGAGAGAGCAAATAAGACTGATAATAAAATTTTTGTTATAGATGCAATAATTTAAAAGTTTGATTTTTCAAATCGAATTTCTTGACCAAATTAACGAATATAACTTTTTTGTTTCTCTGAAGTAATGTGAGTCCATTATTTTAGGTCTTTAGTCTTCTCCTTCTGTCAAAATTACCAATCATGATTATTTGTAGCGCAACTTTTAAAAGCATCTAAAAAACCTGGTGCTCCTGCAGGAGACACTGTACAAACATCGAGATCTTGCACGACATCCATCTAGAGCAAGTTTGCATAGAAAACAATTGAAAAACAGACACAAAACACGTTTGGTGTGAACAGCCCCTAAGATAACTGACAACCTCACATGGGCCACTGACAATTTTAAACAGGCCGGATTTGTCCTGTGGGCCGCCAGTTGAATAGGCCTAGTCTGTTCAATTAATGAATTTGTGCATTATTTACCTATATTTTTGTATTTGATGTTGATTTGATTTTACAAGTAGCAGCTATAATTCTTCAGACTGACAATGTATTTAAATTATTGCTGTCATTCGATAACATTTTTTTAATGTAATAAAGTCTAAGTGGGATTTTGACTAATTTAAAAGAACTAGTCTCCCCATAGGTTTCATTTTCATTGCAATGGGCATTGCATATATTAAACTCTCATCTTCCACAATATTAATATGTGTCTATGTCATGTTCGTGTTTCGCGTCAGGGCATCAATACCAGTGTCAAGCGCCACTTTGAACATGAAAAACGCTTGCAGATAAAAATGTCTCATTCTGCTTTTTGGTGATAATTAAGACTTGGTATGCTTCTGTGGTAATTAAAATGCACCTTACTTAGGCTGAAAAATACTTGATTTCTATCACAAGTCCCATCTAGGCTTGTTTTCTACATCAATTAGCATGAAGAGGTCCTTTCTCCATTTTATCACTGACACGGAAACGCTGTTGTGTTGTGTGTGTGTGTTGTAAAGGCAAATCAAGTCATTTTTTTAATTTTTTTTTTGTATAGCGCTTATCACAACACATAGTTTCAAAACAGCTTTGCAGAAAATTATATATATATATATATAGTACTGTGCAAACGTTTTAGGCATTTGTGAAAAATGTTGCATAGTGAGAATGTCTTCAAAAATAATGACATAAATAGTTTTCATTTATCACTTAATGTCATACAAATTCCAGTAAACATAAAAAAAAGCTAAATCAATAGTCGGTGTGACCACCTTTGCCTTTAAACGGCACCAATTTTCGTACACCTGGACACAGTTTTTCTTGGGTGTTGGCAGATAGGATGTTCAAAGCTTCTTGGAGAATTCGCCACAGTTCTTCTATCTCTTTAGGCTGTCTCAATTGCTTCTGTCTCTTTATGTAATCTCATGATGTTCAGTGGGGGGCTTTGTGGGGGCCATGACATCTGTTGCAGGGCTCCCTGTTCTTCTATTCTAATCTTTTCTATTTGCAAAGTAATGTTTGGGAGTCTAACATTTGTATTTCCTTTTGACTCTAAAGCTGAAGATATAAATAACCATCTTAAGACCAATGCTTTTGTGAAACATCTTATGTGCCTAAGACTTTTGCACAGTACTGTGTGTGTGTGTGTGTGTGTGTGTGTGTGTGTGTGTGTGTGTGTGTGTGTTTTGTGAAGTGTGCTGTCAGTGTAATGACTCCGGGCTGACACTTTAAAAAGGTTCCGCCCTTCCAATCAGTGTGAATGCTGGCTTATTCTTTATTAATGGTAAATTAGTTAATCGCGATTAAGAAACATTAACTCATTAAAATGTTATTATTAATCACTTGTTAATTCTGACAACTCTGATTTAAATTAATTCAACTTTGACTTAAATTGGCGACATGCTGCATGATTTTATATAGTTAGAATAAAGGTCCTAATAAAAGGTATAAGTACCCCTGAAAATCAGTTCTAGGGTGCACATATTGCCCCTTAAAAAAAGTCAATTTCTGACACTGTTTTCTGGACATTTGCATTCTGTTCTCAGCAGAAAGTTTCGTGTGACTAAAGAAAATGAGCATCAAAGTTCATTGTTGTTGTTTAGATATGTGTAAGCCAAGGGCAAGGGGAGTTGTCCTGTGTTCTCAACAAAACAGTGAATAATCTCAAAAGCAAGAAGCCGGTGTTTGCCAAAGACAGTGAGAGTGAAAGCAGGGAATGCTGGTGGGCAGGTTTTCAACTAGATTATATACCCTCTGATAGCTGAATTTCAGTCATGTCACATCTCATTATAGTCATTCATTCAGCCCTGTTTGTCAAGGGCTTTTCCTCAATCTGTGTGTGTATTAAAAAGAGTGTGTGAAAGAGAACTGTACTGTAAATCTGTCCATAGTTTTTGTGTCACAGGGATCGGTCAAAAACAGGTACCTAATCATTGTAATTGAATTAACTTACCATAATGGGACGTTTCCTGTGTCCTTCGGCCGTCAGCACCCTGTGGCACACACAGGCAGAGTGCTCCATTTCCCCTTTAGCTGTACTATATAATAGCACACATGAATGAGCTTAGATATGAATGCTTTGCCTGGTATAGGGCTGTATGAACTTTGTAAGAATTCCTCAGGGTTTACAGTCTCAGACTTGTGTGTGTGTTTGAAGGTAAATATGTACAATGGCAGCACATTAAACATAATTACAGAGGCTAAACTCCAATGAATATGATGCTTATTATCTGATAAAATGCAAACAAAACATAACCCTGAAGTTCATGTCTGATAATAGAATAATATAACTATAGTATTTAAAGTGTATTAGGTTAACCTACATGCTGAAAGATGCTCTTTCTCCAGCACTGCAGTCTAGACCTTATGTCACCAAGTCATGTCTGAATTATCGTATTTGTGTTCATGAATGCCTCCACAATGTTGGAATTTTCCAGTGGGAAACACTGGATTTGCTCTTAGCCCCGGTTTTTGAGTTGGAGGGGTGTCAATTGAGGAATCATAAATGTATTGGGAGATGTACATTGTAATTCTAAATGTTGACTGTACAATTTAGGTTGCACAGCTCTTGTGTACTGCTGACAAAGAATAGCAAAAAGATTGCCTGAAAAAATGCTCAATTAGCCATTTTATGAGACCACATGCATCCACACTTTGATGATAAAGTAAATGAAGAAATTAATGATAAATTACATGTGTAAATCATCAATAAATAACAGTATGCACCCTTTGCTTTCCATTTTGGAAAACCTGCACCAAAAGTGCTTCCTATCTTTGTCAGGAAGTGAGAAAGATAAAAAGAAATATGGAATTGCACATTTTATTCAAACAAAAAATTATTTTTTTGATAAGATTGAGTTTCATTATGTCATAATTACAATTGACCCTTCGCTAAGCTCCGATCCCCTTGGTTACCGTTGCTTGCTCTGACAAGCTTTGCAGAACTTCCCTTACACAATAGTATATCATATTGAGCATATTGACTTGACTATATTGATTGTATTGTACTTGTTTCTGTCACAGCACCGTTTTTGTTTGTGTCACATAAATATGGTTTCTACTTTGATGAAAGTCTATTCTCCCAGAGGATTCTGAGCTTTGCCTCTGTTTTTCTATGTAGGAGGCTGTGATATGTTTGTATTCATTTAGAGAGGCCAAGTTGTGGGTGTCTCACAGGAGTTGACATGCTTTCAACTCTGCTTATTCAGCTTTAAAGGATTAGTTCTCTCCAAAATGAAAATTCTGTCATTTACTCACCCTCATATTGTTTCAACCAAAATTTCTTCCTTGGAACACAAAAGAAGATGCCAGTTAGAGATCTTAGTCTCAGTTGGTTTTGGTTGAGCTCTCCATTTAAACACATTTTACACTGCTCCTTCATAACACAAGACAATCAGCTCAGAATGTTTGATGTTCTCTTAAGTAAATGTAGCCACACCTGTGGAAGAATGTATTTGTAAGAATGCCAGAATATGAAAATCTGGGAATACACGCCTATAAAAACGTACATGCACTGTTAGAATTAAAGAAATAATTGCTTGTGTAGACACAAAGTAGAGATTTCTGTTTCAGAATTCTGTTACTAGTCTAAGTGGGGACACAGACACAACATCTTTTACACCCTGTCATGGGATAAACATCAGTGTGGTGGTGTTAAAATGACGACTACCCTTTCTCATCTTTTCCTATCCGTTCATTGTTTCTTTGCTTCCCCTGATGCAGTCTTCCTGTTCACGTTGCAAGGTTTTCAAGTTTTGCCCTCTCTCTCTCTCTCTCTCTCTCTCTCTCTCTCTCTCTCTCTCTCTCTCTCTCTCTCTCTCTCTCTCTCTCTCTCTCTGTTTGAGTATATGAAAGTTTTAGATAAGAGTGTTCTTATCCAGGGCTTTGCCCTTTAAATTAATATATTGTTCCATTAAGAGTAGGGCTGGGTGATATGTAAAAAATATTTTTGCGATAATTGGCTTAAATATCGCGCCATCCGATTATATTGTCAATCCCCCGCGAGAGTCTGTGAATTTTTTTGCTTTATTGATTTTGCTTTAAAAATTTACTTAATTCATTGAAACATGAAAAACATAAACAAAAGACATTTCTAAATTCAAATAGCACTTTAAACTAAATGAAAAAGCAATAAAATAATGAAGTGATAAAAAAAATCTTATTTAACCACCTCCCCAAATCCAAACATTTACTGTCTCCAATGGCTCCATTTGCCATCACGCAAGTATCAGTCAATACAGATGAAGAATTACTAATAGTGTACAAATTAAGAACTAAAGACAATTCTAAATGTAAAGACAATAATAATACAAATAATAAATTCCCTTGTGTTCCCAAAATAATGCTGCCAAATGTGTGTTCTTATCGAATTTGTGTTTGTATTGCGTTTTGGTAATACAGTTAATACTGCCTAAAGAAAATAAAATAAAATTCAATTTTAGGTTCAAGGTGAATGTGTCTTGCATTACTTTGATTTAATCACTTTCGTCTTCATTTATTTAATACAATGGTATATATTACTGAACCTGCAGAGTTGTGTTCACAGTGCATGCTAACTGAGCGGAAATAACGCAAACTAAACAGCACCTCCTGAGATGATCGGAGATAATTCGCAGCATTCTCGCTGAAGACATTATTCTTGCAAACAGTTTTCAGATGAATGAAACAGAGAAAAAGAGTGAAAACTCTTTTCATGCGCTTGTTCCACGAGACAGGCTCGCGCTGCACGCCTCTGAACAAACAGCGAATCAGACACAAGCATTGACGGCTTTTGTTTGTTCTTAAAACTATAATAATCACGTTTCTTCAAGCGCATGTCTTTGTGACTAACAGCATTTCTTGTCATGTGTCACTCCGAGACAGGTCGCCCGCCAGTTGTGGGTAGATGAGCAAAATTACCCGCTCATGAAATACATTTGGACGAGGAGCTTGCGAACTGGATTCAACCTCGTCACATTTGGCGGGTGGTGGGTGCTAGTTTCACACCCTGGCCACTGTTTAATATATTTGGTGACTTCCCAGATCCATGGTTTTGCCATTTCCCGAAATTGTCGATCATCATCCATTCGCAGTCGGCATCGGGATCTTTGCAAGTCATCATCAATATCTGATTATATCGTCCTATCACCCAGCCCTAATCAAGAGCCCTACACCCTTATATCGTCAATGTGGCCCTTAAAGTGATTACAAATAATGTAAGTCTTAAACACCACTCCCTCTGAGTGAGTGTATGTGTGCTTGTGTTTGTTTATGTGTGGTTGGCAGGCACAGAATATCAGTTTCTTTCCAAGACTATGCAATCAGGGAGTACATAGGTGTGTCTTCATTCTAAATGGATTACTGTTAATATCAAGCTTCATTTATGAGACTTGGAAGAGCTGAATATTTCAAATAAACCTAAATTGCCTGTATTAAGGAACAAAATAAGTATGTATAACCAAACACACTTCTTTGATAGTCTTTGAGGTAAGATGAATTTGCACTGCATGCTAAAAGCTGTAGGTTAATCAGACACCAGCTGTTTGTGACATTCCTCGTGGCTTTTCTGGTCAAGTGTTTAGCATAAACAGTGTAATATCAGCCTGTGTTTTGGCTTTGGATTAGTTATTCAGAACATTGTTTTTTTTATTATTTTTTATTTTTTTACTTGATACAGGATAAGGAGAAACTTTTCATAATATACCTCTTTTGTCGTCACTTGTCTATACTTAATAGACAAAATTGTCTAGTGTGATAAAGTTGACAAAACGTCTCTTAGGGACCCTCAAGGGTAAAAAATTATTAATAAAGTAAATTATAATAATGATCAAGAATGCCTTTTGCATATACTATATATATTATTACCTGTAGGGCCCTATGGTTTCCCTTATTCAGAAAACATTGATGAAATAACTGAATCTAGTCATAAAAATGGCATTAGCTAAAAATGCGGGATGTCACAGAATTTGACATATTTGGGATGAAAATGAATATAGTTATAATGCACAATTAATCAAATTAAAATTGCAGTTCTTTCTAGTGTGATTATTAAACCACAAAAGGCTGTGATTTAATTGAATAAATATGTAATCTGCATGTGCTGCATGCTTCAAAATGACTGTAAAGCCGACTGCTCATACACCGAAAACACCATCACGATCATCGTGCGCCGCACTGTGCGCGCGAGCGTTTGCGTGCGTGTGCGTGTGTGTGCGTGCATAGTAGATGACAGAGCAGAGTGCTCTAAATTGTGGAGCACATACAGACTATTTATTTGTTTAATTAAATCACAGCTTTTGGGGTTTAATAATCACACTGGGCTTGTAGCGAACTGCTAATCCAGACGTGTGAAACTACCGTCAAAAATACACAAAAATGCCAAAATAAAAGCTTGATTTAAATGGACGTGTAAAATGAAAATATATATATTACTACTTTATGGTAATGGTTACTATAAATAATAATAGTAATACAAATAATAATAATAATGTATTACAGCAATATCTCACATCTGTTATGTTGTGCAGCACTTTATTTGATAAAAAAAAAAACAATTGTCCGGTGTTGTTTCGCAGAGTGCTCTGGAAATTTTGAATAAAATCACTTCATTTGTTAAAAATTAAGTTGAAATATTTAATTATTTAAAATAATTATATTTTCATTTGATATAAGTTTTTATGAATTTATTTGATTTTGACACATTTTGATAATAAAGTTAAATTAAATTACCTCTCGAGTGTTTTTGCCCAAATATTACACCCGTCTGGCACATAAAATGTCCTGCAAATGTTCTGAAAAAATGAGCCTTGAAAAGAGTGGGAACCCTGATGTATATAGTACTGTGCAAAAGTCTTAGGCACAAAAGATGTTTTTACCAAAGTATCTGTCTTAAGATGGTTATTTATATCTTCAGCTTTAGTGTGTCAATAGGAAATATAAATGTTAGACTCACAAACATTACTTTTGCAAATGGAAAAGATTAGAAAAGAAGAACAGGGAGCCCTGCAACAGATGTCATGGCCCCCACAGCGCCCCCCACTGAACATCGTGTCAGTCTGAGATTACATAAAGAGACAGAAGCAATTGAAACAGCCAAAATAGATAAAAGAACTGTGGCGAATTATCCATCCTATCTGCCAACAACCAAGAAAAACTGTGTCCAGGTGTACCTAGGAGAATTGGTGCTGTTTTAAAGGCAAAGGTGGTCACACTGAATATTGATTTAGCTTTTTTTTATGTTTACTGGACTTTGTATGACATTAAGTGATAAATGAAAAATATTGAATGCATTATTTTTGAAGACATCCTCACTATGCAAAATTTTTCACAAGTGCCTAAAACTTTTGCACAGTAATGTATATTTTCTGCAAAAGGCTTCTTTTAGGGGTAGAGTTGGGGTTTGGGTAAGGGTTATTCTGTATTTATTAAATAACCTTTATTTTGGAAAAAAGTAGAAGTCTACGGCAGTGTTTCCCAACCTTTTTTCTGCCACGGCACACTTTTTACAATTAAACAAATCCCATGGCACACCTCTATCCTACTGTCCCACATAACCATCGTTGACAGTTTTCCTTTTCAAGAACTTCAACGTTTTTTGTACATTTTAGTTGCGTGTTTACTCGTAATGTTTGAAATTCGGCAATACAAAAAACACCAAGTCACATAGGTATGGTAATGAGATCACAGGTGGCAAGAGTGCTAATTGGGTAATGAATAAAAACAACAAATTTGCATCTTTTCTTATTTTTAGATTTGTTCTTGCAATGCCACAGCAAATAATTTTGTATTTATCTATTTATTTACATGGCTCCAGACTAACATTTAAGAGTGGTAGCACTGGTGTTAAATTCTACAAATGGTCGCACCAGCACTTGAGTTGGTTGCACCGGTCCAACTGAAAGAAAATTTGTTTTCTTTCATGGTTTCTTTTTTATCAGGATCTTGATGATAAAATACAGAAGACAAACAAAGCCTTTTTCTACAATCAGAGGGCATTAGAAAAGATTTTACACAGAAGGAAAGTTCCATTGTATCCATAGTTTTAACTGTGGCATTTGCAATAAGATCATAGTAACCAAAAGTATAAGTAAAACCATGATTAGCAGTAACCGTAAAACAAATTATGGCATTTTTCGTAAGAAAAACACGTTCTGAAATTAAATTGTATTCTCTCACTACTATATTGAGAAGTTCATGGTAAATATTTTTTAAATATCTGTGATGTGTGGATTGAAGTCTGTTCATTGTGCAGATTTCTCCTTTATTACTTTTCAGTGCTGTTTAGAATGTTGGGGACGTTTAATAAAATTTTAAACTGGTTTAATCATCGACACATTATGGGCTTTCATAGAGGTTTTAAACAAATAATCAATGCCGAATTGGTGACCCAGCCTGTGCTTCTCGCAGTTCTGTTATGATGATCCGCGCGGCTGAGTCCTCGAGACCGGTCCACGTGTAAATGCACGTCTCTGCGCTGATCTGTCCATTGAGCAGCACTGACTGATCCGGGTAGAGCTGTTTCCTTGCGCATTTGGATCAATTGCCATTTGATATTTCTCATACGGAACAAAAAACGACAGAGCACAATCAGAGTCAGCGACCTCTTGCAATGTTTAATCGAACTGTTAGGAAAAATGGTTGAAAAATTAGTGCCTTGATTTATTTTGTGGAATCTGATAATTTTCCAAGGCACACCTGACAATCTTTCACGGCACACTAGTGTGCTGTGGCACAGTGGTTGGGAAACACTGGTCGATGGTATGTTCTCAATTAGATAGCTAGATAAACGTGTTTGTTTGTGGTGTACGTAACTATAGTTTGGGGATGAATTTTTCCAGAAATTAGCTAAATCAAAACCTCCCTTTGTGGACATTTAGAGATGTCCTCATTGAGAAAATGTTTTCATAAATAAATAAATATATATATATTATTTTGCCTACAAATGCATAAAGTTTTCTCTTAAGGTTTGTAGGTTAGTCTATAGAAATTTTAATTATATATTATATTGTTAGAAAGTATCTAGATAGATAAACATAAGTAAACATAAGTGCATTCTGTTGTTACTCTTCCTGTCAGGAAAGGCAGAGCTGATGAATAGCATCCTGTACTGTTTTCTCTAATGCAAACAACCTCAGCACACACACTCCATCTCTCTCTCTCTCTCTCTCTCTCACACACACACACACACACACACTCCGTCTTAATGCTCAGGTCGATACTCATCATCTTAAACACACAGTCAAACACATAGGGACAGTCTGATAGACTCATCACAATCAGTTCTTTTTGCAATCAGGGAGCCGATGAATCTTTGTGTGTGTGTGTTAGATACACTGTACCCTCTGTAGTCTCCTCATTAAAAGAGACATGGTTGAATGGACACCAGTTCAACCAGTATATTTCTATGAGGTCATCACAATACTTTCATGGGATCTTGTTCTCTTTCTCTCTAAAATCATCTTACTTTCAAAATTTTTGTCACTGCACCTGCTAGTTTATGCCTCACATAACAATGAGAAATTTACATTTATCCATTTGGCAGACACTTTTATCCAAAGCGACTTACAGTGCATTCAAGATATACATTGTAACAGTTTATGTGTTCCCTGGCAATCGTACCCATGATCTTGGCATTGCAAGGGCCATGCTCTACCAGTTGAGCTGCAGGAACCCCTGAAAAATTAATGGATGAAAAATATCAGTAGTTTTTATTATTATTATTATAAAGGGGTACTATTTGCCCCCTAAAATGTATTTTTACCTTTATGTGGGCATATTCTTTCTAACCATAAAAAACAGTGTGTGGTCTTTATGTCAAATACATGAACAAATTAATTTATATTAATTGAAATAGATTCTCAGTCTCAACAATCATGGTTGTTACCTCTTAATCAAGCTGTAAATAATGCCCATGGCATCATAACACAATAAATGTTCTACTAGAATACATGTTAAATAAGGCCAGTTCCTTTGTTGGATTATACAGTAGCATGGTATTCAAGGCTGATTTTATTTTTTTCATCCAAAAACACTTCATATTCGCTAAACATACAACACGCATTTCTGAGACAGAGAAGACAGATAAGACATCACTCAACTCATACTTGACCCAAAACTAGGTAGTAAACACTTTATATTAGGTGTCTTTAACTACTGTGTACTAACATTAAAATACATTCAATACAATGTATTTATAGTGTAGCTACATGTTGTTCTGCAAAATTCTCACAAGACTCACATTTGCTGCCACTGAGGTTGAGGTGTAGGTTTAGTTAGGGTTTAGGGTAAGGGTTTGGGTAGGGTTAGGTTTAGGGTTGGGGGTAAGGTTAACAGTGTAATTACACATGTAATTAAATGCAGGTACTTTAAATTTAAGTACATTTGTAACAACATGTATGCACATAATAAGTACATTATATCGAATGCTTAAGTACATAGTAGTTAAGGACACCTAATATAAAGTGGGCCCAAAGTTAGATAATGTTAGATGTTTTTTTTTTTTTTTTTTTCTATACATTTCAAATATCTGGGTGTTTAACACTTTGGGTGGCAGTGTTGAGCCCTAAACCCTGGTTAATTTTTGACTCTGTCCTGTGGCATTAGTTAAATGCTGTTTCTGAAGCAGTTCCGGTTGATTGAGGTTTATGGTGCAGTTTGTTACAGGGCAGTGAACTGTATGTTTTGTTTTTAAGCAGTGACTTTGTAGTTGAAATGTGGTCAGGGTTAATGGCTCTGCTGTACTCTTCTCAATGACATACACTGATCAGCCACAACATAAACCACCTACCTAATATTGTGTAGGTTAGTAAATTCTAGAGACTGTTGTGCGTGAAAATCCCAGGAGATCAGCAGTTACAGAAATACTCAAACCAGCCTGTCTGACACCAACAATCATCTATGTGAATCAATCAGTCGTGTGGCAGCAGTGAATAAAATCATGCAGATACGGGTCAGGAGCTTCAGTTAATGTTCACATCAACCATCAGAATGGGGAAAAAATGTGATCTCAGTGATTTGGACCGTGGCATGATTGTTGGTGCCGGATGGGCTGGTTTGAGTATTTCTGTAACTGCTGATCTCCTGGGATTTAAACACACAACAGTCTCTAGAATTTACTCCGAATGGTGCCAAAAACAAAAAACATCCAGTGAGGGGCAGTTCTGCGGACAGAAATGCCTTGTTGATGAGAGAGGTCAACAGAGAATGGCCAGACTGGTTCGAACTGACAAAGTCTACTGTAACTCAGATAACCACTCTGTACAATTGTGGTGAGAAGAATAGTTGGTGCTGGGTTGGCGCTGTTTTGGCAGCACGAGGGGGACCTACACAATATTAGGCAGGTGATTTTAATGTTGTGGCTGATCGGTGTACATACATACACACACACACACACACACACGTTTCTTAGAAGATGGTTTTCTGCTCCCCTGGGCAGATTGTGTCTCTTTTTACTCTCTGATTGGCTAATGTCCAGCTCTGAATGCTGTGATGTCTCACCCAAAAGGGAGTGGCAGTGTTTTTATGAATAGGCTGCTATGTGGCCGAATCAGCTCCACCTGGTGGTTGATCACAGTGCTGCAGTATGATTAAACTGCTCAATTGATTTTTGAGAATCACATTAGTTTTAAACTCTTTTTGTTTTAATCCCTCCCCCCATCCCCCCACTTTGTGCATCCACAGGAGCTGGTAAAGCAGTGTGTTAGTGGACATGAGGAGAATAAAGACACAGACAATCTGGTGCAAGAGACAGACAGCCAGTATGGCACATGGGAGACGGGACTTCGCACAGATGACAGGTAAACACACAAACGCACACCCCTATCAAAACATAATATAACCAGATTAATATTTTAATCAAGTCAGATACTCTCTGACCTGATTATTGCAACACAAGGCCTTTTAATCTTAAACAAATGTTCCAAGTCGAAACAAGTTAAAGGAATTGTTCACCTAAAAATAATTTACTCACCCTTATGTAGTTCCAAACCATATGAGTTTTTATATACATTTTCAATGAAAAATGACTTATATTTTTACGTTTTCTTTCACTAAAATCTACTGTATGCCTTCAGAAGACTTGGAATTTGATGTACAAGTCGCATGGATTACTTTTGGGTGCGTTTTTAAGTTTTAAAGTGAGTCACTGTTAATTGCCATTATATTGAAAAGGCAGACAGAGATATCTCCTTTTTGTGTTCTGCAGAAGAAAGAAAGTCTTATAAGTTTGCAGTGACATGTAAATTATGGCATAGTTAAAAAATTTTTGTTGAACTATTCCTTTAAAGGGGTCATGACATGCCCTTTATTTATTATTTTTATATGTTCCTTAAGATTCACCTATACTATTAGTTTTTTTTTTTTTTTTTTTTTTTTTTTCGCAAAAAATCATATATTTATAAAACAATCTTTTTCCACCCTCATTCTGGCCCTCTGTCAGAAACACTTGGTTTTGATGCTGCTTCTCCTTTAAGACTTGACAGTAAACATCCACTGTTATGATTGGCTCTCTGCTCTTGACTGACCTGCTCTCTATTTGCCATCTCACTGCTCACCGCTACTGGGCGGGCTATGGAAGTGATTAAAGGTAAATCAGTGGTTGATGTGTTGTTGTGGAGGCGGTTAGATGCAAATGTCTACCACAATGTGGAGGAAGTAGAGAACGGGTTGTTTTAGCAGCTTGGTTTCATCAAATGCTCTTTTTGCAGTGAGGAGGAAGTTTCGAGTTCTGAAACTTGGTGTGTTTTTTAGTGGTGCACTGATCAGGAAAATTGAGGCCGATACCGATCTCAGATTTTTTAACACTGATCGACTGATACCGATACCGTTTTTTTTTTTTTTTTGGCAAGTTATATTGTGCAGTTATACATTTATGCCCCACACAGTAAAATTATGGTAACACTTTACAAAAAGGTTCCATTTGTTAACATTAACAATATTACTGTAGTTAACATTAACAAATGAACTTAATGTTAGTTACAACATATACTAATACATTTTTAAAAACAAAAGTTTTATTAATTAACATTAATGCACTATGAACTAACATGAACTAAGAATGAACAATTGTATTTTTATTAACTAACATTACAATTAATAAAGGCTGTAAAATATATTGTTCATTGTTTGTTCATGATACCTAATGCATTAACTAATGTTAACGAATAGAACCGAAGTTACCAAAATTACATTAAAATTACATTAATTGTGAATTGCTAAAATGTATTTGTTTTGAAACAGTTATTAATAGTTCTGTTGTCAATATCAAAAGGTCATTGTGACATAGTCATTGTAAAAACCATGAGAGCATCGCACACAGCAGAGATACGTTCAAAAATAAGAAAAATATATCCATTACCATCTCTAAAACTGCTCCAGTGAGAAATCATTAACATCTATGATTTGTTTACTCTCTTTGGCATTTTGCTGTAACACAAATCACTAATTATTAAGCAAATGCATGAAGACGTGGTGCCGTTATGGTTAAAATGTAGTTGCTGTGATTAGTGGTAATGTGAACAACATTAATCTGATTTAAATTGGGATCCTCACAGAATAGCGCTGAGATGAGTGACTGATGAGATAATGAGAGCACCTGGAGAGTGTGCATGTTTGATTGACACCAGGAGTGAGCATATTGAAGGGAGTGAAGCTGAAAGTGCTCATGATCGCTCAACACAACGTCTGATTGTCATGACTCACGTTACATCACATATACTCAGATTTGTATATGCATGTTTATTTGTTGTTTAATTAGTTTTATACTCGTTTACAGTCTCTTTATCCTCTGTGCTCACAGTGCAGTGAGTCAGAATTACTACCATAATGACTCTAGAAAATGGGCAACTTAATATTAATACATGTGTAATTCTTACACATTTTTAAAAATAAACCTGGATATTCATCTGAATTACAGCATGTCTGAAAGTTTAAATTTTTGAATACATAGAATTGCTCACCCTCCAGAGGCCGCACTGTCATGCATCAAGAGCTGAGAAAGCGCTCATTCATTAGAGTAGCAGTGTATGTGTGATTCCCTGCATGCTGCAAAAAAAGATTGGCTGATCTCCGATCTCAGACTTAAGACGAAGATCGGACTATTTAGATCGGCGGCCGATCGATCGGTTCACCACTTGTGTTTTTATAGTACAATGACCTCTTGATATTTCAAAAGATCATGGAAATATTTATTCCTCATATCATGACCCCTTAAAGTCATTAAAAGGCCATACATTATTATTATTATAAAAATGCTATGCAACTCACATTTCTAAGTAAAATGGAAGCAGTTCACCTTCATTTTACTTCTCAAAGTGACATTACAACTGATTCTAGTTGTTCTAGCCCTAATATGTATAAGCTTAGCAAGAAATGTTATGCTTAAACTAAGATCTAAAAGTGCAGTGAAGCAGTTATACAGTATTTTGCTAAACCATTCTTTGTGTCTAAACCCACACATATGCACCTGAACAAATCCAGAACTGTGCTCTGTTACTGTTTGCAACTCAACACCAAGATCAATTGCATCTATTGAGTCTGTAACAGAGCTCTGTCTCCTGCTATAATGACCTCATGGATCTAGACACAGAGATGCATCTTCATTTTAGAATAGACTAGGGTTCTCAGAGAGGTTTTATTACAGTAGAGACTAATGCAAGAGAGATTCAGATGCAGTGAGAGTGGAGCTGATATGAATGGATCACTGGGTGGGTGGGTTGATTTTTGAACTGTATTTTGTTGCTTATACGTATGTACTCTCAAATGGCCTTTGTATGGGTTTGGGTTGGCATTAAGTAAGCAGTGAATGTACAACACAGTGTCCCCAAAAAGTTTTTGGGCACTGCAGCCACACTTGTGTGTAAGTGGTAAAACAAAATATCAAACCAAGTGTCATTTATTTCATTTCTCAAAAACCAGTTTGTTAGGTTTTAAATTATACAATATAAAACAAAAGATACAATGTTCAAAATTAAGATTAAGTATTTGGCCACTGTCTGGTCATCAGACTTGTTGTTACATGTAGATTACATTTATAAGTAATTACAAACATTGTCCAAATAGTTTTTGGGGCTAGTTAAGTTTAGTTCTTTCTCTTTATATTCTCACTTTTACAGTGCTAAGTGTATTTTCTACACAAATTGAGCATAAACACCATATAATTGTTAAATTACCTTTTATTATTACTCCTCCTTAGCCTCACTCCAGCTACACCTCCATCAGAGTGCAACCTCACCCCAATTCCACAGAAACCCACTCCACTTCACACGTCAGAACAACCCCTTCTCATTGACACACCCGATGGCTCGACACCCTGTCCTCACGAGCAGATGGACCTAGCCCCTTTCCCAGAGGTTAGTCCTGACCAAGCCCTCAAACCTTAAAACAATACCTGCTTTCTGTAGTTTATCTTATAGATTTATAAATGTGACAGGTTGGGTGGATTGTAAAGCTTGGAAAGATACCCTAATTATAAGGCAAACACTTAAGCTATTTGATGGATAAGTCTCTTTCCTTCTGTGTAGATGCCCACTACACTATTAGACTCTAGTGCACTACGGTCCAGGGTTCAGTTAAACAAGAAGACTCGCAGAGCCCTGCCCTCTCGAGCCGCCCGTCACAGTGCCCTCTTATCACAAGTACCTGAGGGAAGTGGAGTAGGAACTGATAAGTGGCGCTGCAGGGACTCGACAGGTACTTACAGTATCTTAGCAGCTAAGTACCTGTGTTTATAGATTGCTACAAGGAATTCTTACCCTTTTAGGTTACTCAAAGATAATTGTCTCTCAACTGTATTTCAAGTCAATACAATGTAGTCCTCAACACTCAATTCTTTCTCTTGTTCTCTACCTCCCTCTGTCTCCAGTGGAGAAGGCTGATTCTTTTAAGCAAGAGGAGGAATCGGACTCTGAGGAGCAGGCCAAGGGAACCGAGAACAGTACCTCCTCTATATACTCTCAGCCTCAGAGGGTGGCTCTCTTTCCTGGCATGGACCCTTCTGTCTTAAAGGTGAGTGAGCTTTTCAGGAGTTCAACCATGTTTTACACACCTTTCCATCATATCATTCTTTGCAATGAGCTATTGCATGCAAAAAGAACAGTAATTGCGTAGTACTAATGAGAGGTTGACAGATTTGTCGTTTTGCACCTTTAACAGCTTATGGAAATAAAGGATATGTGATTCTGATGATCGGCTGTCGATGAATTATACTACTACTCATATTGGATATATGACATTATTGCACAGCTACTTGTGTAATTTATTCTGATCGGTCAATAACAGTTTTCAGCTGTCAAATATTTCTGAATAATGACCATTGTCCATCAAGAATGGGAATCATAAGGAATTTAACGATTCCGGTTCCGATTCCTCTTTACGACTCCGGTTCCTTAACAATTCCAGTAACAATTCTTTTAGTACTTTTGAGAAAAAAAATTATTAGGAAATAAGAGATGCCATTTTTATTGCATTTACTGCCCTTTGCAGTCTGTTTCCAAATGATGACATCATTTCAAGTTTCTACAGAACTGATATTAATAAATCAGAAATTAGCGATGCACTGATATGGAATTCATGGGCCGATACAGATAATTGATAATTCACAGCCCATTGTGGCCGATACCGATAACCAATATTTTTTTATTTTTTTTATTCTTTAACCTGGAACTGCTAGCTAATTCATTAAAAGCTTCTTCTATTTGAGAAACATGTGTCTTTTAAAAGCTTGGAATTTTGACCTGCTGTTATTTAAGGTTTGGCGGATGTAACCTGAACCAGAAATGTGCCTATATTACAGATGTATGCTGATTTGAATGACAAACAAATGACAATTCACATAAATTGTATGGTACCCATTTAATTGAGTGTTTACGGTAATCCTGATGACTCACTAACAGAAAGATGGTTTAATGCATTAAACCAAAATGACGCTATAAACTGCATGTAATGAACATTAAACAACAAAACATATAATGCAAATCCTGATCTCTGTATATGTAGTTTAATATTTATGCAAGCAGCCAGACTGCGAGTGCAGCAGTGGTTTGTGTGTGTTATGTATGTGTGCTTACGCGCATCTCGTTCACAGATGCTTGTTACAACGCTCATCTGTGACAGTTCTGCTGTAAACTTATTAAATGTGAACACAACAATCATAATGGGAATAGGTAACTTCATACAGATCGAATAGTCATGAGTCATAACGTTACAAAATTCTCAACTCGTAAATTACAACAAACACATTTGTTTCACTCAAACTAGTGTTTTTAGCCGTCTCGAGTCACTCTTTGAGAATTATTTCAATATAAATGTACTGTGTTAGGTTGTGTTTGGACTTGTTTTAATCACAGTGCTGTGCTGTAAGTAATGGTGTGCTATTTCCCACATTCTGTTTATATTTCATGAAGTAATATGTGAAAATGATCGCCCCCAAGGCACATACTGTACATACAGGTTTTTGATGCATTTTCATTTATTGCCTCATGAAACAAACAGAATATGGGAAATGGCATGTCGTTAATTACAGCATATATTTAATTCATGCATTTATTCTTTTTTTAAATTCCACTTATTACAACAAAACTTGTTTATCTTTTACTACACATTGTCATATAAACAAGGAGTTAGTAACATAGGTCTGAAGTACAACATTGAATAAACACAGTAACAGTTCCAGAGACATTTGTGTCATGTATTCTAATGTTGTACTTCAGGCATGTGAGACTTACAGATCTTATTTCATTTAGAGTTGCACATTCATAACTTGTGCATCAGTATAAGAATAATTTAAGAACTGCTTCGACTGATGTATACGATTTTTTGATTCACTAAAAAGAAACGGCACATAAGAGTCATTCATTTGACAATCGGACTATACTGGAAGCACTGTATGTTTCGCGATGTATAGATTCAAAAGATCCAGCTCATAAGAGTCATTAGTTCGAGAATCAAAATACGCTGGTAGGGTTTTACGCTATAGATTCAGTAGAGGGCTGCGCTGGCGCTGAATTGCGCTGCATGAAACACCGTCAGAGTATTTTAGTGCAATGTTCTGTCCGCATCGGTGGAAAAATTGTCCATACTGTAGCAGTGCTTTGTAATTTCCGTTCTACAATGGGGTCCTAACACCCTGTCAGGGTTTATGACAAAATATAGGGTTTATTTTGCGATAATGACTGGCTGAGAGTAGATGATCTCACTTTTTACATGGCTAACTACCAAACAAGTGATTTAATTGTAATATGTAAGGGAAACAAAATATCAATCATCTACAACATGTTTTCGATCTGCCTAGAGCGCAGACATAAAAAAAAATGTAAAAAAATCTGTGTATTTCCAGCTATATAGTGTAACTAGATTTTCGCTTTTTGCCGCAATAAACTGCACCTGGGGTTTCACACATTTGGACTCCTGAGTCTATGAGACAATTGAGACAATTTTCATAGTTTCAGATCTTACAGACTGAAAAATGTTTACTTTTCAAAGCGAATTATTTTTCTAAAGAAGTTTGATGTGTGATCTGAATGTTCTTTGTTATCTCAGGCCCAGCTAAAGAAAAGAGGAGAGTCAGACAATCAGACAGACAACCCCTCACCCTCTCAGTCCTCCCGCGCACCCAAATCTCCATTCTTGCCTCGAGCTGCTCGTGTGTTGCCCCCTGCTGGTGGCAAGGAGAATCGGTGAGTGCCTTTATGTCTGTAGAGCTCAAATTGCTGCCTTGTCCAATGTGTATTTTTGGATTGTGCTTGTCTTGACTTTATGACTGTGTTTTTGCATCTGAATTCCTTTCTTTACGTCCCCTCTCAGAGAAGAGTCCTCACCTCAGTGGCTGCAAGAACTAAAGACTAAGAAACGATTGAGTCAGTATGAAACCGATAGTACAGCCTGAGCAAGCAGGTAAATCTCAGTCTCGCGTGTCTGTATGAAAGCTAAATTATAATTAGGGGTTGTTACAATACCAACGTTTCAGTTGGCAATCTAATTACTAGAGATGTTTCATGCTTCTCCATACCAAGTTCCATACCACAGCAAAAAGTAATATGAGATTGAACAAATATTGTTCTGACAGTTTCTTGTTTTATTTCCTTTTATTGTGTTTTTCCTTTACAATTTTGATTGTCTTTGATTTGGTCTTTTTGGCTGCATTTATACTGCAAGACAATGCACTGATCCCCTATTTTGACACTTCAGATTTATCGTCCCACCTGTTGACTTTCACTTCAAACATAACGTTATTGGAATGCAATGTTTACGTTAAAGGAAAAGTTCACCCAAAAATGAAAATTCTATTTACTAATCCTCATGTTGTTCCAAACCCATATAACTTACTTTCTTCTGCAGAAACACAAAGGATTTATTTAAAAGAATATCGCAATCACTGATTTTCATACAATAGCCATTGATAGTGTCTCACTTTAAAGCATAAAAAAGTGTGAATCAGTACTCACTACTTCCGATATTGTAGAAAGACTTGTATTGTTACATCTTGTACATTTTACTATTCACCTAATATCAAAGTACTGGTACTACTGACATCTCTAATTATGTCTCTCACTTGTATAATGATTCTGCTTATCAAATACTTTTATAACACCAACTTGTGTCCCCCCCTCCCCTCCATTTCAGGATGCCTTATAACTGCAGTATCTGTAGCTGTAGCACGTGACAGAAGCCTTAACCTTTGACCTGGAGTTGACGGGAATCTGCTGCTGCTGACTAAGTCATTAAGTTTTTTTTGTTTTTGTTTCTTTGTCGAGTTGTGTACATGTGCATGGTGCCTTTCTAAAAGATTTCTGGCTAACAAACAGGGCAAAGCAGAGATCTCTGTGTGTAAGTGTGTCCATGTGTATGTGTTGGATTATTAAGTCTTAAGCCCTTTTTCATATGAGATAATTCTTTTTGCATAGAGCCACTTTAACCTCTAGTGAGCAAGAGATCAGAATTTTGGTGGAACTGACAGTTGTAGGTTGGACCACACACACACACTGCAAAAATGTTTTCTTAATCAGTAATTTTGTCTTCCAGTAAAAATATCTAAACATCATTGAAACAATTTACATTTCTCATGAGAAGCAAAAGTGCATAGGAAGTTGCAACTTGATTTCAGATAATATATCTTTTTTTTTTTTTTTCATTTAGTGAGCCTTATGCTTAACAAAATCTTACACAGTTTTGCACAAGTGAGTATATCTTGTCTTAAAGATGTATAGATATTTTTACTGGAAAACAAGACAAAAAAAAAAGAAAAAAACTAGATAAGAAAATTATTTTCTTTGCAGTTCACCTACAGTAACCTGAAGTGCTTCATATAACTGTAGTATGTGCCGGTTATTGTTTTGGTTTATTTTTATACTTTATCTTTTCATGTAAGTACAGCTTTCATTTGTTTTTTGTTTAATTCCCATTGTTTTTGTTCAGTTGATACTTATAGGCATCAGTTGCACTGCATTTTCATAGTCATCATGATTTATTTCTCGACTGTTATAGTCAACAAATCAGTGTTGAGCTAGCTGTAAAACAGACTGTATAGAAAGTGTATTTAGTTATGAAAATTGTTAATGCAATCACAATGTTATATTTGTATTAATGATGGTTTGAAAGAGTCATTGTCGTGGAAAATGTTATATGTTTAATAATCAACATGAACGATCACACAAGTCTTGGACTCAGATTGTTCTTCATTTAAGAAGAACTGAAGTCCTATGAGAGTATGTGTGTTATTTTGTGAATGTAAGGTTAGGATTGGATTTTCCAGTTTGGATGGACCACTGAATGCATGTAGTTTATGATTTGTCTCTACCCATAGATTCAGATTTGGGGCTCTCCACATTCAAAGGACTGTGTGCTGTTTCAGTCTAATTGGATGTCTGTTTCACAATTTGTTTAGCTTTTGGTATTCCATTACGTTCTTGTTTGAATGAGCATGCCATAATAACATCATGATTGAAAACAATTCCAGCGCATGTACAATCAATCATTTCTATTATTTCACTTTATATTCTTATTTTTCATCCCAAGACTTTTCTTGCTTTAATTATGGGCCAAAATTGAATGGTAAAAAATTGCACAATCAAAATGAATCTGTCCTACTGACCAATTCTCCTCTTCCCTACAATGTCTGTAATAATGAATGAATATGCAAAGGGAAAATGTTTCATTTGTGTCCCTCACTCTTAGTCACACACACAGTGTATCTTGAAGCTTGTTCTGTTTTATTTACTAGTTCAGGGGAATTTTACTATAAGTACTATAAGCATTGTTCAAATGACACTGCACATTTGTTGTCACCATATTTTTTTTCAAACGCAGGGCCATGGTGCCACTTCCACCTAAAGTTCCTTCAACAAGCACTTTTCACCTGTTAACAAACAGCTGTGCTGACCAATAGTCAATCTTTTTAATGCACGAGTCCTCACCTGTGATGTCAATGTTGTGATGTTGGTATGCTAAAGGTATGCGAGTAATGTGTCCTATGGTTGTTTTATTTTATTTTTTCTAATATCGGCTTCTTTTCTGTCTGCCTAAAATTGTTATAGTCTGTTTAAGGGTAATTTGTCCATTTTATTTTAAATTTGACTGTAAAGATGTTTATTGCACTGTGTTGTAAACCAGTGTCCAAGACTGTAAATTCATAATAAAATTTACTATAAATTGAAAAAAAAAAAATTACTTTTTTTATTTTGAGCAAAAAGTAAACATTTTTGAACGTAAAGCTGATGTAATTTCTGCGACACTAGCACCACCGAATGGCATTGCAAATATAAACTATGTTTTTAAAACAACTGTCTGAATATGCTTCTTGTCCACAGGCGTTCAAACAGTCAGATAACACCATCCCCAATTTACGGGATTGGTTGAGTAATGTTGTTGGGGCGGGTCACTCAAAACATATCTTCCTGAGGTCCACTGATAATGTCAGTAAAGTTTATTTATTTAAAAAAAAAAAAATTGCACCAAAACCATCATAATTTAGTAATATATTACCATTTTCCACCCTGTCTTTGGCCCTCTGTCTGAAACGCTCAGTTTTGGCCTCAGTGCCTCCTTTACACTTCAACGTAAATGCCCACTGTTCTGATTGGCTAACATCGTGCAGCCCCTCAAACACAGCCATATTTGAAACTCAATCGGAAGAAAGTGAACAAAGCTTGCAAAGCTTGAGTCATATTGTGACTGGTTCAGAAGCAATCCATGCTGATATGAGCCGAAAGCAGAAGTGGAATGGACCAGGGTTGGGTTGCACCAGTTGTGCAGAAGGTCTCAATTAAGTTGAGACGTAAAGTTCACATTAAGGGCTTAGTAACTACTAGTTTGTAACTATGTCGGTGCTTAATTTGGTTGCACCTAAGGTAGGTTGTAAGCTCTCTGTAAAGTAACGCGTAGTCGCATAATATTACGTTTTCTTGTATTGATCCAATAAACAGCCTTCATATTTGTGAACAGAAGTGTTAAAAGCTGTGAATTTCAGTTTGATCTTGTTACGGCTGATTTTCAAACCTCGTTTGCTCACGTAACTGTCAGCTGTAATAAATTATATCCCCATTGAAGTATGATACATATTGAAACAAGATTTCTTTAATGGTATATTTAGCCTATGTAAATAACAATATTCAATAACTGTATCTA
Organism: Myxocyprinus asiaticus; assembly: GCF_019703515.2. Lineage (NCBI taxonomy): Eukaryota > Metazoa > Chordata > Actinopteri > Cypriniformes > Catostomidae > Myxocyprinus > Myxocyprinus asiaticus. The sequence goes on from NC_059367.1 coordinate 30,053,118, forward strand.
AAATGTATAAGGGGCAATAAATACACTATATTGCCAAAAGTATTCGCTCACCCATCCAAATAATTGAATTCAGGTGTTCCAATCACTTCCATGGCCACAGGTGTATAAAATGAAGCACCTAGGCATGCAGACTGCTTCTACAAACATTTGTGAAAGAATGGGCCGCTCTCAGGAGCTCAGTGAATTCCAGCGTGGTACTGTGATAGGATGCCACCTGTGCAACAAGCCAGTCGTGAAATTTCCTCGCTACTAAATATTCCACAGTCAACTGTCAGTGGTATTATAACAAAGTGGAAGCGATTGGGAATGACAGCAACTCAGCCACGAAGTGGTAGGCCACGTAAAATGACAGAGCGGGGTCAGCGGATGCTGAGGCGCATAGTGCGCAGAGGTCGCCAACTTTCTACAGAGTCAATCGCTACAGACCTCCAAAGTTCATGTGGCCTTCAGATTAGCTCAAGAACAGTGCGTAGAGAGCTTCATGGAATGGGTTTCCATGGCCGAGCAGCTGCATCCAAGCCATACATCACCAAGTGCAATGCAAAGCGTCGGATGCAGTGGTGTAAAGCACGCCACCACTGGACTCTAGAGCAGTGGAGACGCGTTCTCTGGAGTGACGAATCACGCTTCTCCATCTGGCAATCTGATGGACGAGTCTGGGTTTGGCGGTTGCCAGGAGAACGGTACTTGTCTGACTGCATTGTGCCAACTGTGAAGTTTGGTGGAGGGGGAATTATGGTGTGGGGTTGTTTTTCAGGAGCTGGGCTTGGCCCCTTAGTTCCAGTGAAAGGAACTCTGAATGCTTCAGCATACCAAGAGATTTTGGACAGTTCCATGCTCCCAACTTTGTGGGAACAGTTTGGGGATGGGGATCCTGTTCCAACATGACTGCGCACCAGTGCACAAATCAAGGTCCATAAAGACATGGATGAGCGAGTTTGGTGTGGAAGAACTTGGCTGGCCTGCACAGAGTCCTGACCTCAACCCGATAGAGCACCTTTGGGATGAATTAGAGCGAAGACTGCGAGCCAGGCCTTCTCGTCCAACATCAGTGTCTTACCTCACAAATGCGCTTCTGGAAGAATGGTCAAAAATTCCCATAAACACACTCCTAAACCTTGTGGAAAGCCTTCCCAGAAGAGTTGAAGCTGTTATAGCTGCAAAGGGTGGGCCGATGTCATATTAAACCCTATGGATTAAGAATGGGATGTCACTTAAATTCATATGCGTCTAAAGGCAGATGAGCGAATACTTTTGGCAATATAGTGTAAATACTAATACAACAGGCTAGAAAAATAGACATTTATTCATTTTAATATCTTATATATTTCGTATATGTTGAAACTTGACACCGGGCGGCGTACACAGGAAAGTGCACCGTTAGATTGGTTTCATGCTGAAGAAGTACGTTTTTCACATAATGTTTTCTCCTGTAAATGTAAACGAGTGTAATGCAACATCATCACAAAGGCTATGTCGAAAGAACTGAAGCTTGTCAACCAAAACATGAGGTTCATTAAATGAGTCTGCTTTTTTTTTATTCCATCCGTTACTCCTGGTTGGAGGCTTCCGTAAATATTTAGTTTTTGTTCTACCTAAGTGTAATGGTGCAACGCTCACATATTTAGTAGTGCATAAATTGTGACTTAGTGCCCATTTACGCCACAACTAGGCTAAGTTGAAACTTATGTATAGCTGGTGCAACAAGCCCCAGAAGAACAGAAGCATTTTTAACATTTGCACTTGTATTGCTCTTAAAATGCGGCACACTTCATCAGAAATGCATCAGAATGATCAAAGACATCCATCTAGTCCATGTTTACACAGGGCTGGGAAGGTTACTTTTAAAAATATTCTGCTACAGATTGCAGAATACAGATTGCAGAATATGTGCTGTAAAATGTTATTTGTAACAGATTCCGTTAGATTACACAAGTTCCGTAACGTAATCTAAATACTTTGGATTACTACTTCTGCATTGGCAGAATTTTTTTTTTTTACTTGTTTTGTCTATAAACAATTAACTAAAGTAAGAAAATACACTTCACTGTAAAAATACATTCTCTGAAAAAACAAAGGCTAAATATTTTATGCAGTTTTGCTACTTGGGTAAATTTATCTTGTTTTAAGGATTTTTAGATATTTTTTTACAGAAACAATATTTAAATTCTCATTAAGAATAACATTTTTGCAGTACATCTTTGCTGTAATACCAAAGGTCTTAACAGAGAAAAAAAGTTACACTCTAACGTAGATTGTCTTAATCCAATTCATTATAAAATCTAATTGTGCATAGTAATAGGTGCATGTTAAGGCAAAAAATAGCATTTTAGCTTTGCATAAAGTTAAATGTTCATATGACAATTTATACAATGTTAACTATTTTTGCTCCAAACTTCAAAACCTGAAGTTTCTGATCATATGTGGATTCTGTTCATAGAATGAGACAGAAATATTATTTGTAGCTTTTTATACAATGTTAAAGGCTACATTGGTTAGCATTTCTTGTAAAAAAATAAATAAATACCATAACCGCATAAAAAACATTGACAAGGCATGTAGTCGTGTATTTATTGGAACTATGTTTCATCTGTCAAAGCGTTTCCAACTGTTTTTTTGTTAAGCTGTAGAAACACGATAAAGCTACTCTATTAAGCTCCCAAGGGAAAGTTCCTCAATGACATCATATACACCTTTAACTCACAACAGTGTGAAAGTACTCGTATGAGTGAAACTAATCATAAGAAAGTGTTTCACCACTGTTCAAAAGCTCCTTGGATCGCATCATTTATAAATGGCAAAGAAATACAATAAAAGGTAATCTCCTCGGGAATCAAAATACTTTTTGAAAGTAACTGTATTTTGATAACCAACTATTTAAATTGTAACTAGTGGAATACAGTTACTAATATGTGTTATTTTAAATACGTAATCCCATTACATATATACCTTTACATGTATAAAAACAATTTTAAAACAGCAAGACACAGAATGGGGGTCACCTTTTAAGAGTTTTAACTTGACATTGATGCACGATAACGGTCAAAGCAGTTCGCCTATTGCATGTTTATGTAGAAAGACATTTAGTAAGGTTTCCTGTGTAAGTCCACTTTGTGTAGATAAATCTCCCATGACAGATGAGGCCCATCTCTTCTCACCTCTTCACCTGTCTGACTGAGTGCCTGTGGGCGGGACCAAGGGTGCGACTTGGTAAACGAGGGCGTTGATGACTTACTGTAGAGGCAGTCTTTTGCTGATGTATTGCTCCTTGTGATGTCACAAAATCCACAAATTCCAAACGAGCCATTTTTTGCAGTTTGGTTTATATAAATGCTCTTTTCTATTGAGGAGGACGTTTTGAGTTCTGAAACTTACAGTATGTTTTTTATAGTAGAATGACCTCTTACTGTTTACTGTATGTCAAAAGATCAAGGAAATTGTTATTCCTTAGTTCCTCATGACCCCTTTAACAATGTCAAAATAAAAATGAATTACACTAGGCAGCTACTGTATCTATATATTTTCAGGATCAGTTACAAAATTTTGTAGAGGTGTATATAGGCCTATATGACTGAGTGATAAGCTAGTGATTTGATGGTGCAATGTCATATATTACGCCCTACACAGTATAATAATTATACTGTACAACAATAATTGCATACTATGGTGTTAGTATATCTTTGTGGTTGTGATTTGTTTTATATTACTTTAAAATCTTTCCTTTGAAGTGGAAAAGTCGCTTGTGTTTTGCTGTTACAAACTTGTGTTGTGACAGAAACCAGTCTAACTAGTTTTCAGACTGGTGAAAATAATAAACAAATAAGCTTTGCTGAACATGTACATTCAACTTTTGCATCACATATGATATTCTTGATCCCCTTTGACAAAGTACTGTCCCTTTAGCGATAAAGTGTCTAGTGTAGTGATGCTTATGTGTGGGTATTTCAAGAAATTCCCAAATTAAAAATCACAAATACAAGCTCAGAAACATTCAGAGTCACTCATAACGCAAAATCAGATATTTATTTATCTGCAGTAGCAAATTGAATAACCGACACAATTGTAAGGGCTGTAAAAGCTTAGCATTCAAAAGTGAAAAGTAGGGAAAGAAAGGGGCATGTCAGAAGCTGGGAATGCTGGCCGTTTAGATAGAGGGGTGGAAGGCCCCTCTTTGGTGCCATTGCATGTCACGAATGCGCCTCACCGACTGGATCTGAGGCAGCACGGCCCCAAACTCAGAACACTCCTTATACTCTCCTTTCTCAAACAAGTACTGGTAGCCTCTGTATCCAGGGTACTGATAGCCTACCCAGCTATTATGGAGATAAGAAATAAATCAAAACAGTTACTAAACAGGAGGACAATGACTGCTTTAAAGATAAGAGGGATAGAATAAGAAATGATCCTAAATGTAGCAAAATTAGACTAAAAGTGTGGATGTCAGTGATACTGAAGGTTTTACTCACGTGCCACTCTGCACACAAACTGAGGAGACTTTCTCATGGTATCCATGAGCGTGGAAGCTAGGAACATCATCGTCTATGATCTCAATCTTCTTCCCAGCGAAACTTGGGTTCTCGTACAGTACGATCTTGTGTTCCTGGCTGTCCTGCAAAGTGTAGAACAATATACTGAACGATCTCCATTTGGGACAACTTAACATACTATATACAGTTAAAAACATTTAAAGAAAGAAAAGTTATGACAAAGAAATATGTAACATTTTGCACTTTTTCTAGGTCACTAAACAAATATGCAAATTTGTGACATTGGCCATGCTAACTAATTTGTACAAAAGGTCAGATATTATTGCTTCCACTGAAGCACACAAGATGCTCTTTGGAACATTCTCCAACCAAGCTGGAATAACATGGATTCTCAGGTTTAACTTGTAGAATCAATGCTTGAGTGCACGTTGCACTTACCAAATACTTAGAAATTCTAAAATTCCTGTTATATATATTTATTTTCAATTCAAGTTTGCACTCAAATTTTTACGCTGATAATAGACTTAAAAAAGTATTTTTGCAGGTTGTTCAGTTTACTTAATTAAAATGAACTGAAACAACATGATTCCAGAACATTTTGACACATCTTGATTTAATTGCATTCTATCCAATTAAATTTGTAAAATTTAAGTTTACTTAATCCATTTGAGTTGGGATTACATCAATGATTCTTGTAGCATTGATGAAACTGGGCATTTCCCAGCATGCTTTTTATGGGACTGGATGGGTTGAACAAATGTTGAAAATAAGTGTTATTTTATGCATTTTTGAGCAAGATGAGAATAGGAGGATATTTGTTAATGTTTAATTTTCTAATATTTAAAAAGTGTTTTGGGGGCTACCATTGAAAGATTGGCACTTGTGCTTAGGTTGAGGATGGACTTTCATGTTCAAGGGATGTTTGATTTGAGTGCTGCTTACCTCAGTTGCAAATTGACAGTGCAACAGTTTCACTATCCTTACACTTGCTCACCTGGCATATACTAATGATTAATAAAATAAATTAAGTTGGACCAACATAAGAAAATTAATTAAATAAAACATAACTTTATTAGGTTAATCAAACTAAATTTAATTGAGTTAAAACTACTATAGTACATTGATTTGACATAATTTAACTTAATTATGTTGGCTCAATGAAAATGACAATCAAAATGAACTAAATTAAATTGCTTGTAAAAACTTTCTCAAATTCAATTACATTGACTGCATTTTTGAGTGTATAATTTGTAAAATAATGAAACAAAATATAATTTTGGCCAGTGGTCTGAGACTTTTAGATCCCACTGTATATACAGGACAAAGACATTTTGACATCCTGTAGTAAGTTGTTAGTTACTGTACCACTTTGATTGGGCGGAAGGCGAATATGCAGTCACTGCGTCTGCTGTTGGTCCAGGCGTCCCAGCGAGGATACTCACCCTTCTCAAACACATACTGTTCCCCCTTACAGTCGGGCTGCTCATATCCCACCCACCTACACAAAAAACTGCACCTGTCAGTCTGTCTTTTGACGTTTGGACTCATGCACTCATTTCATCATCCTTTTCTATCTTTCTTTAATTCCCTTTGTATCTCTCTCACAGACATTTATATTAGCCCTCATGTTCTATTTGGTGTCTGAAACCCTTTTTGCAAGCTTTAAAAACATAATTACCATTGAATAATCTGATTGAAACTTATGACTTTAATAAATATTACGAGAAGTGACTATACAACCCAGTCTCATGAACTTTCGTACATATTTTACAAGTTGGCTATTTCACATGATTTTGTACTAGTTAGTTAGTATAAATTTGAACGATTTAATCACGTGCAAATGCCCAGATGTCTAATGCAGAAATAAGCATGAGTTTCGCGCATGAGGCGTTAAGGACATGCTTATTAATATTATGCCCTTACCCAAACCCCTTATCTAAACCTATCCAGTAGAGTGTATAAACATGATAGGAAGCTGTTGTGTGTGACAGAAGCAAGTAATTGTCGCGTATTAGATGGAAATGATGTCCAGAGAAGTCACTGGCTGTAGTGAAAGTCGTACGATATCATATGAATTAGCCAAATTTAGAAAACTTTTATGAATCCTTACGATTTTGCCATGAGAGTGTGTAGGACTATAAGCAACATTATAAAATGACTTATGTTTAACGTTTCAGAGACTCCAGGCATAATCAGTGTTCGGCAAGTTACTCAAAATAAATAACCCACTACTAATTACTAATTACTTCTCTAAAATGTTATCATATTACTTAACTTATTACTTAATCTAAAGAGTAATCACATAACTTAAATCACTTTTACTTTTAAGTTACTTTCTAAATCACTCTAAATCAGTGTTTGGTTTTCCGCTCAAATTTAAAATATCTAGAGTGGTGTGAAAAAGTGTTTGCCCCCTTCCTGATTTCTTATTTTTTTGCATGTTTGTCACACTTAAATGTTTCAGATCATCAAACAAGTTTAAATATTAGTCAAAGATAACACAAGTAAACACAAAATGCAGTTTTTAAATGAAGGTTGTTATTATTAAGGGAAAACAAAATCCAAACCTACATGGAAAAAGTGTTTGCCCCACCTTTTAAAACATAACTTAACTGTGGTTTATCACACCTGAGTTCAATTTCTCTAGCCACACCCAGGCCTGATTACTGCCACACCTGTTCTCAATCAAGAAATCACTTAAATAGGACCTGCCTGACAAAGTGAAGTAGACCAAAAGATCCTCAAAAGCTAGACATCATGCCGAGATCCAAAGAAATTCAGGAACAAATAAGAAAGAAAGTAATTGAGATCTATCAGTCTGGAAAAGGTTATAAAGCCATTTCTAAAGCTTTGGGACTCCAGAGAACCACAGTGAGAGCCATTATCCACAAATGGCGAAAACATGGAACAGTGGTGAACCTTCCCAGGAGTGGCCGGCCGACCAAAATTACCCCAAGAGTGCAGCGACGACTCATCCAAGAGGTCACAAAAGACCCCACAACAACATCCAAAGAACTGCAGGCCTCACTTGCCTCAGTTAAGGTCAGTGTTCATGACTCCACCATAAGAAAGAGACTGGGCAAAAATGGCCTGCATGGCAGAGTTCCAAGACGAAAACCACTGCTGAGCAAAAAGAACATTAAGGCTTGTCTCATTTTTGCCAGAAAACATCTTGATGATCCCCAAGACTTTTGGGAAAATACTCTGTGGACTGACGAGACAAAAGTTGAACTTTTTGGAAGGTGTATGTCCCATTACATCTGGCGTAAAAGTAACACCGCATTTCAGAAAAAGAACATCATACCAACAGTAAAATATGGTGGTTGTAGTGTGATGGTCTGGGGCTGTTTTGCTGCTTCAGGACCTGGAAGACTTGCTGTGATAAATGGAACCATGAATTCTGCTGTCTACCAAAAAATCCTGAAGGAGAATGTCCGGCCATCTGTTTGTGACCTCAAGCTGAAGCGAACTTGGGTCCTGCAGCAGGACAATGATCCAAAACACACCAGCAAGTCCACCTCTGAATGGCTGAAGAAAAACAAAATGAAGACTTTGGAGTGGCCTAGTCAAAGTCCTGACCTGAATCCTATTGAGATGCTGTGGCATGACCTTAAAAAGGCAGTTCATGCTCGAAAACCCTCCAATGTGGCTGAATTACAACAATTCTGCAAAGATGAGTGGGCCAAAATTCCTCCACAGCGCTGTAAAAGACTCATTGCAAGTTATCGCAAACGCTTGATTGCAGTTGTTGCTGCTAAGGGTGGCCCAACCAGTTATTAGGTTTAGGGGGCAATCACTTTTTCACACAGGGCCATGTAGGTTTGGATTTTGTTTTCCCTTAATAATAACAACCTTCATTTAAAAACTGCATTTTGTGTTTACTTGTGTTATCTTTGACTAATATTTAAACTTGTTTGATGATCTGAAACATTTAAGTGTGACAAACATGCAAAAAAATAAGAAATCAGGAAGGGGGCAAACACTTTTTCACACCACTGTATATTTCCTCCTCATTCATTGTCGCACACCCTTCAGCTGTCACAGAAACGCTAACAGACATACATATTAATTCATATTTTAAATATATTATACAGTACATATCAAGGTTTCTGTTAGCCAGTAATTACCAGTTTCTGACTGTTAAAATATCCTAATGTCTGACAAATTCAAACATTATCGGACACAATGTCCGGTGAAAATATTAGCACGATATGTCAGCAACCCCTTTTATTGATGCCACAAGTGTACAGTTTGACACCATGCACTGATAACAGCACTTCGCTGCCACGGAGGTTTCAACTTTCCCGAAGCTTGCGGAGTCCTAAGCCACGCCTATCCCGCACACTAACATAAGCAACCTGCATTATTAAGTAAAGATTTGTTATTTTAAAATTTTTCATAAGCTGTTTTGTTTAGTTTTGCCCCATTGTTGATTTTTTTTATTTATTTATTTTTAATTAGATGCAAATTCCATGACAGACAGTTTTTTTTTTTTTTTTTTAATGAAAAAGCAGTTATAATGAACAAACGTTTATCGTTCATTTGACTTGAATGTGTCATAAATTAACTTGTATTGCATTATTGTGCATAGTCCATCGCGTTTACAGCACAAAATAAACACTGAAATTAGATGACTGGATTTTTTCCAATTTGTTTGGCAAACTTTTTCATTCCCAGACACGTTGGCTCGGACCAAAATTTCTTAGCGGAAACTCTGGTGCATATTACTTTAGCGCAAGTAATGTACTTAAAAGTAATTACTTTAATTGAAAGTCAGTAATTGTAATCTGATTAAAAGAATTTAACATGTAATGTGTTACATTTCTTTTTGACTAAAAAATAATTAGATTACAGTTACTAATTACTTTGTAATCAGATACATCCAACACTGGGCATAACTCATATATTTTTTATATTTTATTTTGTTTTTAATTTTATCTTTCAACAATGTGTTTTTGCAGAAGTCAAATTGACCCCAACAGATGCAACGTTATTATGCCGCATTACAATCACCTTTATGAAAAGTGCATGCCTACTTTGTGATACAAAAGAGAAATAAAGCATAATATCTGGCTCATGGGTATTGATTAGGCCAGAGGAACAAATAAAACAAATTTAAAAGAAAATTATTAGTATTTCAAAAACATTTGAAAAATAATTTTGACACATACAGCATTGTGATCTCTGGAACCCCAAACATAAATATTCTATTCTATTCTATTCTATTCGTCTTCAACACACACAGACAAACACACTCACGGTCCACACAGCACCAGTATTGAGCCGACTTTCTCCATGCCCGCCTCCTGGAGGTTGTTATGGGGCCCAGTCAGCTCATGACAGCGGCCTTGAAAGTTTTCCTGTTCATAGATCACCAACTGTGGGATAAAACAGGGGAGGGAGAGAGTAGAAAAAAGGATAAGCTGGATAAGTAACAGATAAGTAACACACACTATCACAGATATTCTGAAAATGTGCTTGTACCTTGAAGGCACTGGAAGCTGGTTGCTTTTGCTTGGTTTCAGGGTTCTGGTGATCAGTTGCCATAGTGAACCAGAATGGGTGTGATGAGCTTTGTACAGATTGTAAATATTAATGTCAATGAAATGGTATGGTGTAAAAAAAAGGACATAGCAAAAGCATTGAATAGTCTACATCAGGGGTCGGCAACATTTTTGACATGGAGTGCTATTTTTTTATTTTCCAGGTCAATGGCTGTGCCGAGGATTTCGCACCTGCAAAATCCTAAAACTTTATTTCCAGGTTTAATTTATATTTTGAATAGACTCAGATAAACTCAGATAGACTCGTGATGTGCAAATGGCTTGCATGCGCTGCACGAGCCTGTTGGGTATACTGCAGTCTCGTCACATTTTAACTTTTTGTTTAGCCTCCCATTCAGCTCATAAAAACACGCTGCGTGATCATGAGGAAGGATTACATCAAGATGTAGATTGGAATGCAGGAGCGGAATAGTCTACTCCTCTCTCACCGTTGTTGGCATGCCAGTGATTACCCCTCCACGTGCCAATGCTGGCACGTGTGCCATATGTTGCCGACCCCTGGTTTACATACATAAGAATGTTGACGTTACATAAAGATACACACATAGCAGAAAAAAAAAAAACAATGACAATAGCAAAACATGCATAAAGAGATTTGTTATGTTACGTAAAAGATATATTATGCATATGATATGTGTTTGTCTTACCAGATCCGGGATGTGCCAGTCGCTGTGTGGTGGTATCAGGGGCTCAATATATATTGCCAGCTCAGAGGCGGAACTGTGCCAAAACATTTCTATGCCCAGAACACATTCATAGTCACCTCCTAATAGGCTGTCTGGCTGGCACTGGGAGGGGTGAAGAAAGAGCAGCCAAACACACACACACACACATATCATCATCATCATCCTCACCTCCCTTTTCTTTTGATGCCCCACAAAGTTATTTCATTAGCTGTCAGTTTCGCCCAGCCATGCTTTGTTCCATATCCCATGATTCAGCACAACCTGTGCCAAGAGTCCAGGACCTACAACAAGTGTGACACACTCTGTGGTACTAAAAGAGAGAAAGCATCTATTCAGAAATATTGCAGAACAAATGTGTTTATGATATCCTGTGATGTTTCAATTTTAGATGTTATGTTGTACTTGGTTTGTCTAATAAAAGTGTTGATTTTATATATATATATATATTAAAACATAAAATCATGAATTCTATGATAGAATTCCTTCCGGAGCCCTGGCTTCAAAATTTAAATGTTTAAATGTTTAATGTTTAGCCTATGGAGCAAATACATGCTTTTTTCCTGTTTTATTTTTGCTGTATTTTAGAGCACTGCAGGCCAACTGAATAAATGATGCAGCTAAAATTGTGTGGGTGTGTTGGTATGGATGTCAGAATGTGTTTTGTATGCGTGTATTGAGAAATTAGTTTGTATGTGTGTAAAAAACAACAGTGACATTATGTAAACAAACTGACATTTAAAGGGCTAAAATCCTGAAAATTTATGAATACTTGGTAGTTATGATCAGGACTGATGTTGGTTAAAAAAATTAACTCATTGAAAGTGGAAAATAATATTAATATATAATATTATTTTGGCAGTTTTTTGACACTGACATTTTTGTCTTCTAAGGACCTTTGGGTAACTTTTTTTTTTATTGACGCACAAGGGTTAACAAAAATGGCTGACCCAAAATAAAGTTTAGTCCCTTAATGAGAAAGATTTACATTACTGTAATAGTGTCATTTTATATTTAATTTTTTGCGCTTCCATAAATCATATTTTTATAATTATTTCACATCTATACAAGTTTACTATCACAGGATATTTCTTTGTTTTTTTACAAGACATTGATGTACTGTATATATGATAACTATATTAATACAAATGTCAAAATATCACGTTGATTTTCTGTGTGACAATGGTGAATTATCAGTATCCCATATGCATGTACACATACATATTATACATACAATTTCTTACTCAAGGTGGCGCTGATGTTTCAGTGATTGACCTGATTTACATTTGACATTGCTATTTGACGAAGAAGCAACATAGAATAAACTATAGCAAGTGTAGCACATGAACCGTATGATATGACTATTGTTATTTGGGTGCTACTGAAATTATGGAAGTTGCGATCCAAAGTGCAGCAGTGAAACACTTTCTTATGATGTGTTACATTCATACGAGCAGACAGAGAAGTAAGTTTGAAGTAAGTTTGGAGCAGAAGAAATAGAAATAAACCTTGTGTAAATTGTCAGCTTTACGCTAAGCTAAAATGCTATTTCTAGTCATTTTACATGCACATGTTACCAGACACGATCATATATATATATATATATATATATATTTATCAAGAAAGTTCACGTTGGATCATAATTTATTTTTTCTAGTAAGACCTTTGATATTAGGGCAAAAATCGTATTCTTGATAATAATTTTTGTATTGCTTTCCTGTTTATAAATTTATCTTGTTTTAGAAACAACACTGCATAAGATATTTTGGTTTTTCAGAGAATGTATTTTAACATGTATATTTTGTCTTACTGTACTGGCAGAGTTTTTATAGTCAAAACAAGTGAAAAAATCTACCAGTGCTGAAGAAGTAATCCAAAGTATTTAGAATACGTTACTGACCTTGAGTAATCTAACAAATTACAAATTACATTTTACAGCATGTATTCTGTAATCTGTAGTGGAATACATTTCAAAAGTAACCCTCCCAACACTGGCTATGTAATAATGTTTTCCGAAACAACCATGCATTTAAGGGTAATTGATATTCCTTAAAATATGTTAAAAAAATATTATTTTTAAATATTATTTTTAAATGAATAATTAAAACAAAATATATGCTTCAACAAACCACTCTAATTAGAATCCAATTTAAAGTCCAAATTATCCAAGTGGATATACCGCCATCTAGTGCCGCGCAGTTGGTCTTTTGATGAGTACCTCTCACTAGCTGCACATTCGTACACTCGCATAAACTCGATATTGATTCATAAACGTGTAATAAACCACAAACATCGGCCATACATTTATCTGCAGCCTTGGCATCCAATAGGACAAACCAGTAAGGTCGCGGGAGTGGGGGAGGATTCCTGTGTTTATTTTCGTCCCGCCACAGATGGTTTGAGAGGCTGTACTCAGTGTAGAGACACGCAGAAACAGTTGGGGAAGAAGCCACAGCTTTACCAACATCAGGGAGCGCTGTTTTCAGTGTGATATCTTTTAAAACACTTCTTTCCACAGACAGTTGAAAGTGTAAGTTCGAAGTTCGCGTGTTATTCTCAGTTTTAACGTTTATGTAGCGTCGTTTTTATTTTTTCAAAATAGCCTTGGGTCAGTCTTAGGGGACGTTCACACCAAACTAGCCGCTCTGTTCTGTCTTGAGACACCTGTGCTCGTTTTAGCAAAGTACGTGTTCCGTGTAAACGGCCCCTTAGATCTACATAGTCGTCAAATGCCTATGTATATTTGGAAAGCAGTATTATCTGAGCTGATGAGAACAACTTAAAACATTGGGGGAAAAAAGTCACATGCCTCATAAGCTCTCATAATGTTCGTGCATACGGTTATTTGTGCTGTGCTGGCCTTGAGCGTCAGACCCGGCGAGTTTTTTCCTAACTACATATATGACTACATGGATGAGGACTTGGCTACCTTCGACTATTACAAAGGGACGGATGAATTTGATGAGAGGAACAGGACGGAGGAGGAGTGCGACGAGTGTGCACCGGAGCTGTGTCCGCTCACGCAGGGCTGCAGAGCGGGGCTTGTGAAGGACCGCTGCGGCTGCTGCTCTGAATGCGCAAATCTAGAGGGACAAACCTGTGATCTCGGACAGAGAAGCGTCTACTATGGACTGTGTGGAGACGGGTTGGAGTGCAAGGTGGACAGGTCGGATGGAGTCGAAGAAGAGGAGAAAGAACCTCAGTGTGTATGTGCGTCTCAGAAAGCTCTGTGTGGGTCAGATGGAGAGACTTACAGGAATCTCTGCAAGTTCAAAGAAGCGGCTTTCCTAAAACCTGGACTTAATGTGAGCGATGGGCCATGCAAGACAGGTATGAATAAACCACCCAATACACAAATGAGTTTCAAAAAGCTTTCTTTATTTCTTTTCTGTCTGTCTGTCTTTTCTGTCTGTCTTTCATTCTTTCTTTCTTCTGTCTGTCTTTCTTTTTTCTGTCTGTCTTTCTTTTCTGTATGTCTGTCTGTCTGTCTGTCTTTAAGCAGCATGAGCTCATTATAAAATTAGTCTTCATCAACTAAGAGACTCCTTTCCTTTTGGAAAGAAAGAAAGAAAGAAAGAAAGAAAGAAACGAGTAAGTGATATCTGAAGAGTGTTTTTCCCTCTGGCTGTCTGCACTTGGGAATTGTGGTTTTCTGGGCCCTATAATTTTCCCAGTGGCTTTAAACAGCTCTTAAAGTCAGACTGAAATAGGAAGTGGATTCTGAATATGACCCTGGCCTCTTTCTCTCTCTGTTTGTTTCTGTCTGTCTCTGGTTAAGTCCCCATCATCAAGGTGCCTCCACATAATCTGGTTAATGTCACAGGCAGCAGTTTAGCATTTCTGTGTGAGGTTTTTGCATTTCCCATGGCACTAGTGGAATGGAGGAAAGATGGAAAAGAAGTCATCTTACCTGGCGATGATCCCCACATATCTGTTCAGGTAAAGTACTGCCAAAAGTGAAAGCTTTGTTTTGAACGGAAACTCTGTGATTCATGATCTACTGCATGTTTCCAAGAGTTAGGACGTGGTGGACATTCTGGGTTATATGTCTCAATGAACATGTCAAGAACTACAAATGTTATACAGTATATGGATCTTTGCCTGCCTTAACAGAAAGGAAAAGTTTTGTCTTTCGGGATCCAACTTTGCCTTTCCATTTTCCTATTTTTCCTGTAGTCGCGAGGTGGCCCTCAGAAGTATGAGCTCTCCAGCTGGCTGCAGATTGAAGAGGCTAGTCAGATGGATTCTGGCACATACAGGTGCATCGCAAGAAATGAGCTTGGCCACGTCTCAGCCACTGCAATTTTAGGGGTGCTGCCACCAGGTAGAAGATATTAGTATGTGCAGTAAAATATCACAATAATTCTTGTGCTTATTCATTTTTTACAGTTAAAATGCTTCTTTTTAGATATTTTTTTTACCAATACAAATTACATTATCAGCATAAAAGATTAAGTGAAAATTCAAATGCATTTCAGCATTTCTTAGTACTGGTATTTGGTATCACCCCTTTGGCTTTAATGACAACATGAACACAGGCTGGTAATCCATTTTATCCCAGAATGATCTGAGAATGTTCCATATATATATTTAAAAAAAAAATCAAAATCCTAAAACTTTGTGTTTTCAACCTGCGCTCAGAATCACGTTACTATAGCTAAATTATTTCAAAATGAGTTTTACATGGCTTATTATACGCATCACGCCAGTTTCCTAGTGAAATGAACACTATAGAGGTGCTACAACAACAATGACTTTTATTCCTTTTTACACAAATCACAAGTAAAACAGCAGATTATCGGTTTATCAAAGCACTTTTACTATAGCACATGACTTGAAAGGTACGGTAGCTCAACTGCTAGAGCGTTGCACTTGCAATCCAAAGAACTGATGTGTGAGTCCTGCGACATCTGAGCCGAGAAGGTAGAAGCACCATAAAATGACGTGGTTGCTTCAGCAATTGTGTTTTCATCTCAAATTTGCTTTTTATGAATGGTTAGGTTTAAGTATAAGGTTTAGGGTAGAGAGGAAGGTAGGTTTTGTTGATTTAAAATTCAGTAAACATTAACAATATGTAAAAAACTCATTTGTTCTGGAGAAAATTGAACTCGCTTTTAGCGCCACTCAGTAAACATTTCACCTTAGAACTGCTGCGATATGTGTAAGGAACCACATTATATAATTTTGCAAAAATGTCAACAGTCATGCAATTTTCATTAGCTCAGGATGGTTTATTTCCAGGTTTACCGTTAATTAATTTTTGAATCACACACACACACACACACACACACACACATACACACACATATTACATTTTTGATCACTTAAGACTTTTGAACCCCACTTTATGTATAATCTGTCTTTTTTTCTGTCTTAGATGAGATGGTTGCCTATTTGGAGCAAAACATGAATGCAATGATGGGCTATGACCAATTACAGGACTACGACAGTGATTATTACTAAACTTCAGATCCAAAAATAGCCCCAAGACAACCAAAAGTTTTTTTTACTGATTCAGACTTTACAATTTAACACTCGGCAAACTCAGGCAACAACTGCATACAACCATGGCAATGGTCGGGAAGAGGCCTGAGTGAATTTTGTAAAATTCTGTGAAAATCACAGAATGAGACGACTGCAGTAGTGAGTCAGCCAGTTCAGGGCTCCTGCAAGCTCTGAGGTACAGTATAGAGAGTGTTTGGCATGAATGTCTCTTTTGTTTCAATCCCCTGTGACCAGTTGGATAACAAAACACTCAAAGTGAGAAAGACATGAGGAACTGAAGAGAAAACTTTGAGAGTGTTCCAAGTCTTCTGAAAAGCATCATGCTTTGTGCACAATCCTATCAGCACTGTTTGGTGCTTTCTGTTGTCACATTTGTGTTGGGGTTTTGTCCAAGTAGCAACTCAGATTAATTTCAAAATACTTCTTTATTCTATTTGAAGAGGAATGTGTATCAGCCTCTGAGTTTATGTATGTTTCCACATGTGGCATCCCTCTTTTACCAGGTTTCCCTTTGAATATGTGTGTGTGTGTTAGATTTGGGTTAGCCAGTTGAGCCCACAGCTGGCTTTAATATACCTTTATGATCTCCTGTCTTTGGACATAAATGCAGGCATCCTATTCTGTACATGTGCTCACAAGTTGCACTGAGAGGTCTTCTTTTGATGAAAATACAACAAACACCATCAAGCTGCTTATTGATATATAAAGCTCTCTAATTTGAACTTGTCTCAGAGGAGACCTGCATTCAGCGGAGAGGCTGTCTTCAGGCCTGCCCTCTCATGATGTTCTCTGGTGTCTTTAACTCAGTAACAGCTATGTAATTTTAGGTTAGGTTTTGATACCTCATTATTTAAAGTGTGTAAAAGATTAAAATTTTGACATGCAATGTGGCTCTTGTAATATTGTTTCCAACATAAAAAACCTCTAATTAGAGAATTGGTGAAACTTTTAAGGATGTTTTTACATGCATGTACTGTACTGTAATTTTACTGTAAAAGTAAATAAACTAAAACTGTAAAGACTGATGTAGAGTCATATACTACTGTTTTTCTTTTAAAAACAGTGCATGTGTAGGCTAATAAACCATATGTAAAACCAAAGTGTAACTCCCTTTTAACTGAAAATCTTGACAGCAGTCTCCTTGGCAATCATGATTTCAAGCTCGATTACAATTCCTATAGCACCATCTAGCGCTCTGTGCATACCTAGGAAGTGTAATCGAGCTTAAAATCATGATCGTCAAGGAGACTGCAATGGCAAGATGTACAGTGAAAAGGGAGTTACATTTTGGTCTGCTCTCACCCAAAACGAACTTGATCGCTTCAGAAGACATTGATTAAACCATCTGATGGATTATGTTTATGTTGATTTTATATCCTTTTTGGAGCTTTTGAATTTCTGGTCACCATTCACTTGCACTTTATGGACCTACAGAGCTGAGATATTCTTCTAAAAATCTTTGTTTGTGTTTAGCAGAAGAAAGAAAGTCATACACATCTTAGATGGCATGATGGTGAGTAACTGATGAGAGAATTTTCATTTTTGGGTGAACTAAACCTTTAAGCCCCTGTAGTTTACCCCTAGCGCCCCTCGTGGTTCTGAGTGTCCATTTTCATGACTTCCATACAGCAGTCAACTGTTAAAGCAATTACCCGGGAGTCAGGACTAAATCATTCCAAACTGTGAGCACCCTGGGACACGACGGTTTCCTCTACTTAAACAACCAAACACTCTGCAAATGCAGAAGAGCCAGGCCCTGAAACAGACCTCTACCGATGTATCAAATATTACTAGACATGTTGAAGATTTTGGGGACATACTCTACAATTTCAGACAATTCCTTTGTTTAAATTCATGGAGCCTGGGACAAAAATTTGTACTTCACCAAAATAAGGCTAAGCCATTGAGAATTTTTATGGGGCCTCCCAACACAGGGCCCTGGACAGTTACAGGTGGCTAAGTATTTTACCTCTTGATGCTTTTTTATGTTTGTAGACTGTTTCCCATCTACACAGTCCACATGTAATTGTTTCCAGTGAAAGTCCAGAGCCAGAAGCGAGGGACTTCCCATCTTTGCCAAGCATCCGCTAATATCCTGTGTCGTGAAAATACATTACTGGCACAGGATTGAGACCAAAAACAGACTGAGGTAAAGGCCTGAATTCTTGTAGACTGAAAAGACATGTGCATAGACAAATAAAAGAAGACAGCAGTTTTGAGAAATGCAGTGGAATAGCAAAAAGATTGTTTTTTGTTTTTTTATAAAGGCATGCAGAAGGATTCATATAGGTGTCTGGCCTTAATTCTTGCTGAATGAAAGAGAATAGTTTCTGATAAAAAAAAAAAAAAAAAAACACAATAAAAGGATTGTCATTAATTTTTCCATTTTGGTCTCCATCAACTAGCAAATCACCACAGGCACTCAAGTTTCCCTGTAGAATTCGCTGCATGGCTAAATCTAAACCATGATAGACACTTAGAAATACCTCTTTGCTCTCTAAAAGAGCTGCCGCTGTCTGATTTAAATAAAGGAAAGTAGTTCCAGACTCTGTTCACTTAAACAAGTCTTTCCATGCTTTTGTTTTCCTTCCAATCTTGAGGAAAATGAGATCCATCTGACAAAGATCATAACTCTTATGACTGAATTTATTGTAATCTATAAAATGAAATGAGAGGACAACATGAAGCGTTCATGTTCATGACTTAGGAAGAATAATAAACAAAAATATTTACCGTTAATTTAATCGCGCCATGGCAGCACTGTTCGATATATAAAAAATCTGTTCACAATTTAGCATCTTCAGTGTCTTGGCATAATGTTGTCTAAATGTGGTGACAAAATGGTGACTCCCTTTTGGGCGGACCTAATGAATATAATTATAAAAGTTGATGAGAACTATATATGTACCAATTTTGGTGACTGTTGGTGAAAATGGGGGTGCTACAGAGGCAGTCTAAGGGTGTTTTCACACTTGTTTCGTTTTAGGGGTTGTTGGAAGTAACCCGAGGCTGTCAGTAAATTAAACGAATTGTGATTAATCCTATTGTTTGTTGTTAATAAGACTAATCTACCATGATTGAATGCTGAATTTTGCCTCTTAATCCAGTATTTTTATATAAAAATACAATGCATTCAATTCTGTTACATTACTTTTCTTTGTAATAATATAGAATTACATAATATTGATGCCAAAGATCAATAAATGAAGATTTATTGAATATAGACACATGTTCTTATGCTGCTTATTCATTTTGAGAGCATTAAACATGTTTATATTATCTTATAAGTTAATACGTAGAGCTATTTGTACTCTTAACATTAAATATAGCCCTAATAATTATAATACATACAATATTTTTTAAAGTGGGCTCAGTCCCACAAATGACACAGAGTGTGAATGCAAAAAGGACTGAAACCCCGTAACTTGGAAAGTGGACCAAAAAGAGATCTGAGCCAAATTACAAGCTCTCAGGGGGCTTTCACACTGGGCACCTTTGCTGCGGTCCAATTCCGAGTGCGATTGTTCCCGGTGCCCCCCGCAGCTTTGGTCTGGTTTCACACTCACTTGATTCTATCGAACCCCCGTCCATTTGCGTTCATCTTTTGTCATCACAAACACGCATGGAGAACACAACGCGACTCATCATACTTTT
The DNA here is from genome assembly GCF_019703515.2 of Myxocyprinus asiaticus. NCBI lineage: Eukaryota > Metazoa > Chordata > Actinopteri > Cypriniformes > Catostomidae > Myxocyprinus > Myxocyprinus asiaticus. The sequence goes on from NC_059367.1 coordinate 30,073,011, forward strand.
TGTTTTTTTGTTATTTTGGTGCCATTATGCACAGCAGAGTGAACGACAACTGCGTATATGTGCGCTTCATGGCGTAACTCATCAGATGTCCAGGGGAATGCGGCTTGCTGCTGCTCACGAACGGCATTTTTTGAGGAGACAGCTGATTGCAAGGAATTCATTTGCATCTTTGTTTACACTGCATGCTTACGCTCGTGTCCAAGGTGTAGTTATCGCCACTGTCATCTCCTATTATACCCTATATTTATAACCTATAATAGTGTTTATATATAGTATTTATAAGGTGTATAGATAGATAGATAGATGTCATCATCGGCTAAAACACATTCGCAGGTTACTTCCTGAACGAGTGCGCACCCGAGCCCGAGTTGCTTTCACATTCACGCGAATCGCACTACAGTTCCATTGCAACCGAACTCAGACCACCTCCTACAGGTAGTCTCGGGTTCGGTACCGCGGTGCGCTCCCTGGTCCGCATGACAGCTTTCACATCCTGTTTCACTCGGTCCACTAAGGGTGCTTTCACACTGGCAGTTTAGTTCGAAACAGAGCACGGTTCGCATGAAAAATTGGTAATGTGAAAGCTGTAATGCAGACTGGGGAGCGCACCACGGTACCAAACCCGAGACTACCTGTAGGAGGTGGTCTGAGTTCGGTTACAATGGAACTGTAGCGTCTTTTGTGTGAATGTGAAAGCAACTTGGACTCGGATGCGCACTCGTTCAGGATGTAAAGTAACCTACACATGTGTTGAAAGTCCCAAAAAATTAATGACACCACAATGACATACAAGTACAATCAACACAATAAATACTGTCTGTCTGTTTGTCTATCTGTCTTATAAATACTATATATAAATACTATTATAGGTTATAAATATAGGGTATAATAGGAGATGACAGCAGCAATAACTTCACCTTGGACACGAGCATGAGTAAGTGTGCAGTGTAAACAAAGGAATTTGCAAATGAATTCCTTGCAATCAGCTTTCTCCTCAAAAAACGCCGTTTGCGAGCAGCAGCAAGCCGCCTTCCTCTGGACATCTGATGAGTTACGCCATGAAACGCACATATACGCAGTTGTCGTTCACTCTGCTGTGCATCAAAATAACAAAAAAACAAAAAGTATGAGTCGTGTTGTGTTCTCCATGCGTGTTTGTGATGAGGTAAGATGAACGCAAATGGACCGGGGTTCGATAGAATCAAGTGAGTGTGAAACCAGACCAACGCTGCGGGGGGCACCGGGAACAATCGCACTTGGAATCGGACCGCAGCAAATGTGCCCAGTGTGAAAGCCCCCTAAAAGAGGTCTGAGTTTTTTTTTTTTTTAAAGGGTGAAAACACCCTTACACACCCATTTTAAACCTGTTAACTGTCACTGGCCAACAGGTGGGCCGTTTGAGTGTGGCTATAAAACAAATGCTTTGTTTTATATAACAAACTTCATCAATGTTCACATACTTGGAAACTCAACTTTCATCTATTTTGCAATTAGAACATTACAGTGAAAACGTATTTTAAAATGTTAAAAGAGTGCATTTTTTAAAACATGCGACATGTGAGCGACAGTTCTTTTGTTTCATGTTCTCTGCTTATGATCCGATCCAATGATTGAAATAACAGCATGCATTTCATTAGGCTCATTTGAGATGAGCAAGTTCTGTGCATAACCAATCACCAGTGATCACGGACAGGTGTATGCCGGTTAGAAATCTGTCCGACTTGCTGTGATATCATGACCATGTATGTCAAAAATACTTCCGCGAGAGCGAGGCAGCCGCAGTTGTAACAGGCAGGTGGCGCAGTTGCTTATTCCGAGCTGTGCGAACTGCAAGAACGATGGGAAATGACTTGCTGACAACACGACTTAATGCTCATTGGCTTAAACAACTGTGATGTTTTGTTCTCTTTTAAAATGTTAGATTTTTTTTTTATGTCTAATATCATGTTTTTGTATGTATGAATTATATGTGAATATTCCCAACATTCTGAATTTCTGTGTGAGATATGTGATTGGGATTATATTTCTGAAATATCTAAATTCCGTGTCTTTATTCAACTAAAAATGTATGGAAAGACACATCTTATGGGGGAATTAAATAACAGGTACATTGAGTGTTTTGTTCATCATATTTATTTTCATTTAAAAGCAACAGAATTTAAATTGCATCCACTTTATTAACACCAAAGCACTTGAACGTGAATCATGCGAAATCTGCCTTTGATCTCGAAGTGGCTAATCCACTATGAGAATTGAGAACTGTTATTTCACTCCTCCCCTGACTGCACAAGCCTGCTCTCTCTTTGTTTTAATGCTTTATTATAACAGTTCACATAACAGAAGTAAAGAAAAAAGAAAAGAAAAAAGAAACAAGCAAAGAAACAAGCAAAGAAAGAGAAAAAAAAAATATAAATAACTACGTACAAAGGTGTATTAGAATATTCAAGAGCTATAGATGCAGGGGTGTTTAAGATGGGTAAAAGTTCAAGGCTCTACAGCAGTCCAGAGTCTTTGTTGCCTTGGTGTTCCATACACCCTCCAACATATCAAGATACTGATAGAGCTCAAATTAAAATTTCCAAAATGTGGTATCTTCTTTGACCATCTACATTTATGGATATATTGCTTTTACTTAACATAATAAATAGGTTTAGGACATAACAGATTTTCTTTTCCAAAGGTTTATCATAAAAAAAATAAAACATTCTTAACTTCCAAAGTAATCTCAATCCCAGTGATCTCCTACACCAACCTGCTCTCATCTACTTTCAAGGCGAGGCATTTTACATCTCAAACGAGCCTAATGTGAGGGTCCACTGATGAAAATGGTCTCAACCATTTTATCCAAAACATCAAAAATAGGGGGTAAATGGGGAAAAAACCCAACTGATCCTCTATTTTTATGTTGTCATGTAATCAAATATGTCTAATTTAAAAAAGATATTGATACTAATTCATTTTTATGCTATCAAAATCGGTGTCTCCCCTATTCTGTGGACTCTTCCGAGTATTTTGAGCCCACCCACACCTTAATCTGTGATTCACAGCCAGAGCTCTCATTCAACACAGATCAGACACACAGTGGTATTACCAAATGCACATTGGCTATTTACCTAGATCAATCCAGATAATATATCTCTAGTAATGGTTTGCCTGGCAGGTCATGTAGGCAATAGTGTGAGGTTTCCATAGTTACATGGGCTGGCCTTTCTTAGTTTCTTTTGAGTGATCCAGAGGAATTATTTTGTATAATTTATGGCAGAAAAAATATAATATGTTTGTTGAAAATGAAAACAGTTGCTGGCTCCAACTGCTAACAGCACTTACATTGTAATAGGGCTGGGCGATATGGACCAAAATTCATATCTCTGTTTTTTTAGGCTGAATGCCGATGCACTATATATATCTCGGTATTTTCTTCAAAGTGAGCTAAATGTTCAATTGTAAGTCAAAGCCACATGTGAGATGGTAAATGAAGCTTGCATCGCGCTTTGTTTCAGGGCAGCAGGCTTTTCGGGTTGCAGCAGCACAAAGTTTAACACACTCTTCGTGCTGCAGTTTATGACGCTGTTGTCAATGGTGGAAGAGTTCTGAAGTGCTTCCACTTTTGGATGCAACCTGTTTATGACATTCTCTACAGATGACATGCAGGGCTTGACATTAAGCATTGTGATGTGCTTGTCCTTCGGACAAGTATATTGGTCATTCACTTGTCCGAGTAAAAAAGTTACTTGTCCAGAGAGAAAAAAGGACATGTTTTGGTTTCATGCTCAAGTAACATGTCAGAGTTTCTGTTGTATGTTTTCTAAAATTACAACATGGCCAACCTAATAGTATTTTACCTATGCAATCAACTAGATTCTCTGGGACAGAAATGTAAACCGCACTGTGTAGAGGAGGTTATTTTTGTTACATGTACACACAGTAGTCAAATAAAGCAAATCATCCATCACCATCATTTACAGCAGGGGTGCTCACACTTCTAAGGAATGAGATCTACTTTTCCATCATGTTATTGCAGCAAGATACCATGCACAATATATACATTTATCAAAATACCAAAATTTCAGTAGTCTTTAGTGAAATGCTATGATTTTTGATACCAGCTACAATACCACAACAAATAATAGCCCAACAATATTTAATTTAATTATTAAATAATTAAGTTCTTAAGTTATTATTCAAGAGTAGTAAACAGTCAGAAATAAAATAAGCAATGAATAGAAAAAAATAAAATAAACTCTATTAAAAAAAATAAAATAAAAAATAATTAAGAAAACAGTGCTTTTTAACAGCTTTTTAAAAAATTAACAGTTTCAAATATTCAATTAAACATTCAGAATGAACTTGATATAAAACTACTACTGGTCTTCCCTGTATGAATAATACTTTCTTACTTCTATACTAGAGTTATCCAGTAAACTTTAAGTAAAGTTATCCAGCCAAGAGCAAGAGTGGTTTTGTTGTTTTCTTGTTAATGTTGTTTGATTAATATTAAGGATACACTAGACAGCGGCAGGTCTATTAGGTTACATTTAAATGTACAAGTCGTACATTTCAATACAAATCAGCTTTTCCCCCAATGATTATTTTCACTTTAAACATAACTCTCTGTTTTTACATGAACATCTCACCAAGATGGGCTTTTTGGCAGAATTTTGAAATGTAATTGACAGTTTAGGAGCGAGCGTTCTCTGAGCATACAGGCATTTAAAGCGTGCTGCACACACAAGTCGCCTGTCAGTCAAACAGCACGCAGCTGTTTTGCTGCTCATCTGATCTTTTAAATCCAAACCATCTCCAAATAATTGAACCATTGTTTTTCTTTTTACTAACCAGATCTTCTTCTGCAGTGTAAACTAGCTCTCTGTCTTCATTCATGTTGCAGGAGAACTTGTGAGCGTGTGGGGTGGGGCCGGGTTTGCACACAGCAAATAGAGAGGGAGAGTGGGGCCCGGGTTGCGCAGAGAGTATGAGATTGGAGAGATGCAAACACAGCATGGCTTTAGGGAAGAAACTGGTTGTGTAACGCAGCATCAAACTATATCGATATAAATGGTATTGTCTCATCCTATATCTCATTTTTTATCTACTCAACAGTAAATTATTATGACCCAAATCTAATAAACAAATATGGTTTTATTTTAAAATGTGTTAACATTGAATGCATATAAAATGGTAACATCCCTTAGCTTGTTAAAAAGTTATTGTTTCATACTGGCTATTTATACACCACTAAGCACGTTAAAAATTACAAAGAATTTTACACACATTAAATCTATTAATTGCTTATGAATTTATACTTATCACAAAATACATTTAGCTTTTAAACCTAAGATCACGTGATAAAAATAATTGAAGCTCTGCAACAAACACAAACATTGAACATGCATATATCATGAAATATTAACAATTTATTTTGAGCGTGGGTATTCTAACATCCATAACAAATATATATATATATTTCATTAATCCAGACATAAACAACGATAATTTTACCAAACAAAGATAACATGAGTACTAAAAACACATATAATAACAGTTCATTGGTGCCATTGAGTTAGCGCATGTGTGGTCAAACAATCATGATGTCAACATCCAGTAGATATTGGATCTAATCCAATACGTCGCGCTACAGGCTGCAGTGAGGACCTCTTGGAGCTTGGCAGTCCTCTGACCAATGGAGCTTGGCTGTCCTCTACTGGAAATTTCTGGTACTGCGTCTGAGCACTTGCCACTCAACATAAAATTTGGAACAGAACTGACTTTGATTTTCTAGTATTTTTACATTTCAGTTTATATATTTATTATATTTTCTTTGTACAAAAAATGAAAAGTTTGTGCAGTACATTTTCATTACAATAAACTTAGACTTCTATAGCTTTATTATTTCACTTTAAAAACTGCTTTCACTTGCACAATAAATTGCAATGGCAACAGTATTTATAATATCAAATATCCCTTTACAATTTTACATCAGCATTGTCTTGACATTATTCTAAAGAATTTTGAAGCAATTCATGTAAATACAAGAGGGCTATTTCAAAGTCCGTTAAAAGTGCCATACTTCCTGCTGCCAGTTGGTGGTGCTATGACCGTGACCCATAATTGCCACATAATTGTGATCAGCCCCATTACCAAACATACAGCTGCATTTTCATCAAAATCACACAATGCACACAGAAGATATAAGGCACTTCCTGTTTTCCATTTTTCGCCATTAATTTATTGTTTCACCATGGCAACACTGTTCAAAATATCAAAAATCAGTTTGCAATTTAGCATCTACAATGTCTTGGCATGATGTTGCACAAATTTGGTGCCAGTCACTTGAATCCCTTAGGAGGAGTATATAAAAGTTCAGAACCTGCGATTTTCAGAAAATCCAAATTGGCCAACTTCCTGTTGGGTGGAGCTAATGACTGTGAGTATGAAAGTTGTTCTGCTTTATGAGAACTATATATGTACCAATTTTGGTGACTGTAGGTGAAAATGTGGGTGCTACAGAGCCCCTCTTACATGCCCATCTTACAAACACACCCCCTGCAAGTTTCTCCAGCCCTAATGGCCAACAACTCTGATGTGTGTGCAAAATTTCAGTTTTCACGCATATTAAATACCACAATAGTACCAAAAACCTTGAAAAAATAAGAAAAATAATAATCCTTAGAAGAACAATAGGGTCTCCACACTTTCAGTGCTTGGGCCCTAATAATCCTTAGAAGAACAATAGGGTCTCTGCACTTTCAGTGCTTGGGCCCTAATAAAGAAAAATCCTTAGAAGAACAATAGAGCCTCGCACTTTCAGTGCTTGGGCCCTAATAAGGAACAGAGAAGACTGTAAAAATGAAAAAAAGTCAGACGAACTCATGAACAAAATGCACTGAGTTGTAGAGGTCTGCAACCCGACCCGGGCCCGATGGGACCCGAGAACCCGACAGGGTTTTAAGGCCCGTGCAGACCTCTACTGAGTTGCCATTTTCAGAAGTCATTAGAGATTAAGGGTTGCATCTTAGAGTTGAGATAGTTGACTCATCAGATATAATTCCAGTAGCCTAATGACTGTATCATCTAAAATATCCAATACATGGGCCTCTCTTTCTCTGCCTCTATCTGTCTCACTCATATACATATGTATAGTAAGCACACAGTATACATAACTGCTATGGTTGCCTTTGGCTCACAATCTATAGCCTAGTTTCCATCCACTTTTCGCGCTGTTTTGTTATCGATAAAGTGAAAATGCGTAAAAAATTGTTTGTGAAATTTGCCGTCTTCTACCTGTTTCCATTTAAATGGCCTTTTATCAATAAAAAATATAATGGTGTGGTTGATGACGTCATACTTATAAAAACACTTTGTCACATAAATTTTGGTTTATTGCATAAGAAATCTGCCCTTAAGCTGTTTCCATGCAGAGATGTGTGTATATCGCTAATTGTGTACCTTTCGCCTCCCAGATGTCCCTAATATTTAAAAGTTTTAAAATGTTCAAAAGCTTGTTTTCTGAAGGTGAACTCAGGATTGGACAAATTGTTCTGATAGTTTATAATCTTGAAAAAAATGTAGAACATTCTGAGAATGTCATTCAGCCTTTTTTCGTCTACAGAACAGGGTAAGGCTAATTTAAGTTTGTATAAAGAAAAGGCAATTATATAGGCCTAACGATATATATATATATATATATATATATATATATATATATATATATATATATATATATATATATTGCTAATTTATTTTTTTAATTTATTGCTGTATTCATTTGGTAATTTATTTTATTTAATACAGGGAATTGTGACGGCATTTTTTCAAAAGTAAGCTAAACAATAATTTTTATAGAATTGGGCTATGACAGTGTTCCAGAAAAGCACACTGAAGCTGTTTTCCTAGTAGTGCGTATTTCGTTTTAATTTAAAACATTTTTGTGCACAGAAATTAAATGTTTTTTGTATTGTGGGCTAATTCCATGACTGCCATCTATTATTTTGAATGGTGTGGAAAAGCAATTTTAATAAATAAATGGATGGGTACTGCGATTAAATTAATCGCAAAGAGTGGCCATTCATTCGTTCTCCGTGCACTTGTCGATGACAGGTGCATGAGAGATATTTGTGTTGGCACTCCTGGAAGTGTCATGACGCAGATGTGTTTGCAGCGTTGGATCTGTGCAGATATGCCGCTAAGACAAATCCATAACAGTGTGAGTAATGCAATAAATTGTATTTATTGAGTAAATATAATAAATTGGCTTTCAAGGATGTATACCTTGTCGTCATGATTAACACAAGCTAAAAATTGGGGTAAATTCTGTCGTTACACTATATTTTTGCATTAATGCCTATTTTCTTGACAAAAAGTGTTTCCAAATCAGTTTTCCGTGACATTTGAAGTATCGACAATTTATGCGCTAGAGTTAAACGGAAAAATATTATGTCGACACTTGTGAAATTTTAGCGATAATAATGTGCATTTCCATCAGCTATATCGGTAAACTTTTTGATGCGCTACTCTTTTTGTTGCAAAAAACCCTTGGCTGGAAATGTAGTTTATGTTACAAATGGCTATTTCTATTTCAAACAAATGTTGTTTTAAAGGTTTCTGAAGTATCAAATTACACATTAAAATGATTTCATAAGCCTTAGGTAACATTATGGAACTTCTTTATGGAATGTTTTCTTATAGTAGGCTGCAACAAGGACATCTGAAAATGGGGCTTTGCCATCACAGGTAAAAAACTGAAATTTGAAACATAATGTAACCCCTTTAAAATTAACAGGGTATTGAAGATAAATTAAATAGGTGAAAATAATGTAGTAGTGTTCTTGCTCTCTAGAGGGCGTTTATCTTTTTCTGAGCACACATGACTTGTCCACATTCAGTTGCTGCCCTGTGAGAGGTTGTCATGGGAAGACGTGATCACCGGGCAAACAGCCAGGTTGTGAATGGACAGGAGATGACAGAGGGAAGTGACGGATCAGGAAGTGAGCTAGGAGGAATGGAATTAGATGGCGGGAATGATGAAGGGTGGAATAATGTACAGAAGATTAACAGTAGACGAAAGCGTAAAAAACAAAGGCAGCAAAATGCAAGTAATCATTCGGAAGAAACTGATAATGAGCAAAACATAGCAGCAACAGGAGATCGAAATGATGAATACAAAGTAATCATTAAACTGGTTCAAGAAGGTGCCTCATATGGTGAGTGGAACCCAGTTCAGCTAACTAAAGCAATAAACAAACTGATGGGTGAGGCTGAGTGCAAGAGGTTTGTGTAATGGATCACTATTGATTATTTGCAAGGACAGAAATCAACAAGATTGAAGGGAAGAGAGTGCAAGGAACACTGATTAATGATAAAAAGATGGTACGAGGAGTCATTTTGGGAATACTTACAAGTGTGCCGATAGAACAGATTAATGAAAATATAATGGGAGGGAACGTGGCAGAAGCAAGACACCTGAAAACCACTTGTAATGGCGAGAGAATTGATAGCCTCTCAATTATGTTGAAATTCGATGAGGAAAGAATACCGTCCAAAATATATATTGGGTATATGAGCTACGAGGTCAGGCCCTTTATTCCCCCGCCATTAAGGTGCTTTAAATGCCAGAAGTATGGCCACGTAGCGGCAGTGTGCAAAGGCAAACAAAGATGTGGAAGATGTAGTGGCGAACATGAATATGGAAAGTGTGAAAGAGGAGCTAAGCTTAAATGCAGCAACTGTGGAGGGGAACACAGCTCTGCTTACCAGGGGTGCGAGGCCAGTAAGAGAGGAGGAGAAGTTCAGCGACTGAAAATTTCCCAAGGGATTACGTATGCCGAAGCAGCCAAGAAAGTAATTGTGCAGCCAGGCAAATCACATGCTGAGAAATAAGCACAGAGAGCCACAAAATGAGACCATGTGAGGGATGTAGTAAAGTAATGGAAGACACACCGATTGTGTGGAGAAACGAGTTTGTATTGTTCATGGCTGATGTCATAAACTGTTCTGCACAAACAGATAAGAAGACTGAAAAAATCAAAATAATAGTAAAATCAGCAGAAAAATATCTAGAGGTCAAAGGTCTAGGATGGGAAGCAGTTGAGGAAATGTTATGTGGAGGGACATCTAGCTCACAGTCACGGGGTGATGGTACATTATGGTACTAATTATTCTACAGTGGAATGCAAGAAGTCTCATCGCCAATAGTCAGGAATTTTAAAAAATTGTCTCAAATTTACAGGATAAACCTAACATAATATGCGTAGAGGAAACATGGCTAAGACCTCAGTGGGATTTTATAATACAGGGTTATACAGCAATTAGGAATGACAGGACGACTGGGAAAGGTGGTGGTGTGGCAACATTTGTGCGAAATGGTACTAGGTATAATCTGATCAATTTAGGAAAAGAACACAAATCAATAGTAATCAAGATCTGGACAGAAAAGGATAAAATAACTATAAGTATTTATTATAATCCATGTAATAGAATGTGCCTCGATACATTGAATACTGTGGGTGGGCAAATACAGGGTAAAGTGATATGGTGTGGAGACTTCAATGCGCATAGTGTACTGTGGGGGAATAAGAGAATGGATGCAAATGGATTAATCATAGAGGAATTTATAGAGGACAAGGGATTAGTATGTATGAATGATGGGAGAGGTACTAGCGATAACAGTATTCAAAATACAGAAGCACTGATTGAGGACAGATGTGAACATTTACTTAGAGAAGATGTGTCAAATGGGAATGAATTCAATAAGAAATTGGTTGCAGTCATTATAAGGTCAGCAGAGGAACCGAAGGGATCAGGGAACAGAGGTAAAAAGAGTGTACCATGGTGGGATGAAAATTGTAGGCAAGCTGTAAAAAGAAGGAATAGGGCATTTAGGCAGTTGAAGAAACACCATTCTTTAGAAACATTAATTCAGTACAAAAGATCACAGGCAGTAGTTCAGAAGACTATAAGAACAACTAAACCTGCATTCTGGAGGCATTATTGTAATAGGATAGGCAGAGAGACACAGCTGTCAGACATATGGGGAATGATCAGAAGAATGAGTGGAATTAAGAGAAACAATTCCGGTGTTGCTAAGCAGCAACAAATCAGCTGTAAGTAATATAGAAAAAGCAGAGCTTTTGGCAGAAACATTCGTGAAAATTCACAGTTCAGAAAATGTATCAGTAAGAGCTAGGCAGTGTAGGGACAACACTCTAGCACAGAATCCAGGTGCAAATGTAAGGAAAACTACATCAAGAGAAAGTGTAGACTTACCTTTTAGTTTGTTTGAGTTAATGAGGGCCATTTTAAATACATGACCAGTGTTGGGGTAGCTACTTTGAAACTGTAGTTTGACAAGCTACAAGCTACACATAATTTTATGTAGTTAAGCTACAGTCAAGCTACTATTTTGAAAAAGTAGTTAGCTACACTACAAGTTACTATCAAAAAGTAGCTAGCTACATTGAAGCTACTTAATGAGGCAATATGTTTTTTTAATGTTACTATCAAACCAATAATATTAATAACAAAATTTACACTAATGACATATATTAATTAATGTATTAATACATTTAATGTGTTTAATTAAATGTATAAAATGTATTTAATACATTTAATGAATAGTAACATTAATACAGTTAATAATGGCCATAAAATAAAATACGTGGTGGCTCAGCAGTTAAGGCTCTAGGTTACTGATCAGAAGGTTGGGGGTTCAAGCCCCAGCACTTCCGGGATGCGACTGTTGGGCCCTTGAGTGAGGCCCTTGACCCTATCTGCTCCAGGGGCACCGTAACATGGCTGACCCTGCACTCTGACCCCAGCTTAGCTGGGATATGTGAAAAAAAAAAAAAAGAATTTCACTGTATATGTGCAAATGTATAATGTGTGATAAATAAAAATAAAAAAAACAGTATAAAACAAAAAAGATCAGACGCCATTAAAAAATATTTTTTATACTATACTTCATACTTTTCAGTCCTGCTGTGGCCAGGTGTAGCCTACTTCCGTAAAGATCAATTTTTATGACAAACACTCATTGGGCTGGCATTTTTTGTTCTTGTCACATAATATTTAGTGTGAATAATATGTGAATAAAGACTCAGGGCTTGTTTCTCCTCTCACCTGGGTTCATGCTCATTGTATTTTCTGACTTTTTTTGTCATTGACATGCAAGTGCCAGCTTTACAGGTCACATACAGAGGTTGCTCTACAAATATTTGTTCGCTTTGTTCAGGTCCAAAAAAAGTGGTCGGATGGTCATCCTATATTGTTGCATAATAATACATGCCATAAATGATTTCTTTTACCAATCATTTTATTTATTTTACATGGAAATAATAGTTAATTAAATGCTAAGAAATGGAGAAATCAAATAGTTCTGCATGATAGTAATTATTATAATAATATATACTGTATATTTATAAATATTATAATAATAATTCACACGCTGCTCCCAATAACGCACAGAAGATGAGAAGCAAAATAAATATATTTAGAACAGAAACAAGGCAAAGCCTGTCACTTGTATCTCTTCTGATGTGTTGAACCCTCCTGAAGTACAATGCATAGTAGTTGAACATGTGATTAACAATTGTAGGGCTTTACTGGTTGTTTAGATCAGTGTTACTATCAGAAATAATTGGTAATTATTTATTTAGTTATTAATTCATATTTAAATTAATTAATTGAATCTAACTCATTAAAACCTCATATGGGGCTCCAGTAAATGTAGTGCGCTACGTTTAGGAGCGGGTTTGAGTATTTGCAATAATTAATAATTATCAAAGATAATTATTAATTATTAAAATCAATAGAACATTGATGAGAATCATTGTTAGCTTTTTATAATCCTTTTAATCAACAATTATCAAAGATAATCACTAATCCTTAACATCGATGAAAAATTAATTAAAATGAACACTAGCTTATTGATCCTTCAGATTCAACAATCATCAAAGATAATTATCAATTATCAAAGATCAATAGAATATTAATAAGGATTAATATTTCCTGGGCACCACCCTGGAATCAGGGACTAATAAACAGATAGTATAACAGTCTCAATATTAGATTGTTTTCTTTGGAAAATTGACATCCGAAGAATATCGATTTTCGAAAAAAATAAAGGCTTGAATCCGAGCACTGACATCCCGTCAACATGTGACACAGGTGTATGCAAAACAAACCAAAACACTTCTCTTTGAAATATAACAAAATTTATGCAGTAATATCAATTAATAATTAATACAATGCAGTCAATAAACTTCCGACTTACAACTACAAACTAAACAGTGAAATGATTAGATATGGAAACCAAAGTAATCCTATAACACATGAGGGTGTGTGTGTGTGAGAGAGAGAGTGTGTGTGTGTGTGTGTGTGTGTAAGGAGGGACGCGCACAAAATGGCGGACGTGACTCTCATGGAGAGTATGTCACACGAGACTTCCGGCCAGAGAATATGGAATGTGGGCGGAGAGAAACCAGTCAATGGCGTCTACCAGTTACCGCGTAATTATGTTGAATTTCATAATTATGCCCTTGGGCAGGGCGCATGCGTGTCTCCCATGCCAGTTGCAATTACCTTCTGATTTCCTGCATGGTGGGGTTGCCCGTTCTGCAGTGCATCGTGACGTCATATCGCACGCACTCGTGGAGGTTGTGAAGGAAGAGAGACTTGAAAGCTCGTTCCTCCTCCAGACCTGGTGCGTTACTTCCTTGGAAGTATGTGGTTCTCAGGCAATTGTAATACTCATGCGGAGGCTCATGCCTCTTCTGGGTGATGGTGAAAGCAGCTATGGTAGCGGAGGCTTCATCGATATTCAGCGAATACTCCTTGCGTAGGGCTTTACACAGAGCTGAGTAGCGGTTTCGGGTACCAGTCGGTAGCGTTTCCATGAACGCATGGACACTCCTTACCATGGTCTTCCATATGAGCTTGAGTTTTTCACACGACGAAGCATAAGGCAAGTCAACCAGGCAATGCTCAATTTCTCTGAGATAATTGTCGATGTTTGAATCTCGATTACTTGGGTCAAAGCGCTCTATGTCCCCTGTGAGGGACTCGAGTTGTCGGAAGCGCAAGCCTTGGTGTCAGTATGACCACGGGTCGTCCGAGTCATCCGAAACACCATAGTCGCTCGGATCGCTGTAGCGATGAGGACGACTTCCTCCCCTTCATGGTGGGGAAGGAGTCCAGTCGACGCGTGAGGGTGGACCCCGGGTTGCGTACAGCTCCCTGGCTAATGGGATCTTCGAGCCGCTTACACCACTCTGGGCTTGAAAATAATTGTCCCCCCTCCGTGGTGTGAAATCAGTCGGTTTGAAACGCATGGTGGCGTGACTGAAAACTGACTGAGGAGGGCAACTGTAAGGAGGGGCACCTGCATCCAACCAGCGGGCCGCTGGAGGAGCTTGAAAGGTGTCTTGGAGTACGAAGTCAGAGACTGTACCACTAGGGGCAGCTCGGCTCCTAGCGTGTGTCCCTGGGTTTCTCAGGGGCACATTTCTATGCGTAGCGCTAAAGAGGGGGCCTTCTTCTATGTCAGATGTTGTGCTGTGCATTTCAGCTGCACTTACCTGATCTGACTCTACTCTTAACTGGGCAGCTTGAAGCTGCCTGCGCAGGGTTTCGTTTTCCTCCTGCATCCGGGCATTATCTTCCTGTGCCTGGACTTTCTCAGCTTGGGTGCACCTCCTTCTTGGTGCAGGCTGAGATTTTCCCTCTGCACCGCTTGGTAGCTGCTCTGCAGCTGGGCGAGCTGGGCCTGGTGCTCTGCGGTTTGCAGTTGGGTTCTGCGGTGATGAAGAAGGAACATTTGGCCCACTAGGTCTGGCATTGTGCGCTTTGGCTTCCTGACCGGGCTGTTGACATAATCAACAAGTTCCTGAAATGCTTCATCACAACGACTAATATTGTAGCCGTTAAGGTTATCTCCCTCATCTAAGGAGAGACGGAGGTCAGCAGTGACCACATCTTGCAGTGCTGGGTCGACTAACCTCTGTGGAGCTTCAGTTCCAGTCACGCAGGGCAGTTGGTGACTCATTTTACTGGGACTGTAAAAATTCTTGCGACACAGTGGCTCTGATAGCTTGTTGTTTTACAGTTTCTATAATGCTAACACGAATGCACAGGTGAGAGGCTTCAACCTGTGGCTTACGGGCTACTGTTATGCAATGTGCAAATTTCACTGCGTTCTCTCTTTGGTGGATGTCAATGAAGTGACTTGGCAACTCTCTGTAATATCTAGGTGAAAGCGTTGTTAAATAACAACAACAGCAGGTTTTAAGCAGACTATCGTAAATTTACCAACCCCTAATTCACCCTTAAGAGCACTTTCACACCACACTGGCTTATGTTTGACAAGTTGTGAGAAGTCAATTGTCAAACAGAACCAAACTTTGAAGTAAGGATTCAAGTTATTACTTTGGATTCTTATGCATACACACTGTGACAAAACTTGCACGTAGGATGCCTCACATGGGGTACCAATTATTATGTAGGGCTTTACTGGTTGTTTAGATCAGTGTTACTATCAGAAATAATTGGTAATTGTTAGGTTTTTTTAATCCTTTAAATCAACAATTATCAAAGATAATCACTAATCATTTACATCGATGAAACATTAATTAAAATTAACACTAGCTTATTGATCCTTCAAATTCAGCAATCATCAAAGATAATTATCAATTATCAAAGATCAATAGAATATTAATAAGGATTAATATTGCCTGGGCACCACCCTGGTATCAGGGACTAATAACCAGATAGTATAACAGTCTCAATATTAGATTGTTTTCTTAGGAAAATCGACATCCGTAGAATATCGATTTTCGAAAAAACAAAAAAAAAACAATGAATGAAGGCTTGAATCCGAGCACTGACATCCCATCAGCATGTGACATAGGTGTATGCAAAACAAACCAAAACACTTCTCTTTGAAATATAACAAAGTTTATTTATGCAGTAATATCAATTAATAATTAATACAATGCAGTCAATAAACTTCCGACTTACAACTACAAACTAAACAGTGAAATGATTAGATATGGAAACCAAAGTAATCCTATAACACATGAGGGTGTGTGTTTGTGAGAGAGAGAGAGAGTGTGTGTGTGTGTGTGTGTGTGTGTGTGTGTGTGTGTGTAAGGAGGGACGCGCACAAAATGGCGGACGTGACTCTCGTGGAGAGTATGTCACGCGAGACTTCCGGCCAGAGAATAAGGCTGCGAAAGTGGGCGGAGAGAAACCAGTCAATGGTGTCTACCAGTTACCGCGTGTATCCGCTTGTACGATAGCTTAGGGACAAAGCTGAGCTTTATCACGAAGCTATCTACTAGCCAAAAATGTGTGCGAGAATGTTTGTGAGGGGCCGCATGTGTGTGTGTCTGGTTAGTATGAGAGAGAGAGAGAATTAAGTGACGGCCCCAAAGCCGGTTTCGTGATCGTGGGAGAGAAAGCAGCTGTTAGTTTATCACTCAGAGACGCGGTGGACGGCTCGTAAACCATCCCGCGGTCTTTGATTCTTTAATGGATAAACTCAGTTTGCTGGTCTCACCCGCGATGGCGGAAATGCACAACAGTCCAATGTGGTTGGACTACAATACAGCAAATCTCATTTGTGATAATTAATACCCTGAGTATTAGCCGCAATGAGCGGACTCGGTGGTCCGTAAACTGTACGAGCAATAACCTTGATACACAAGAATAACACACTATAATATTCTATCTCTGCCCAGACATACACCTCTTACTCGGATCGCGTGAGGACGCAGGTAGAATGTGTGTTCATCCGTCCTTTAACTCCGACTCGGTTCCTCGAGGCTCGGGTGATGACGGGAGGCCGTTTCCTCACTCTGTCGGCGGGCAGTACTGCTGCTGATTCTTGGCGGGCTGGCGGAGAAATCAGCGACGTCGACTTGATTGAAGATGGAAGAGAAATCTTTACTCTCTTCACTTCTGCAGGCAAACGGATGAAGATGCGGATTGCTCAGCAGTCTCCTTCGGATCCATTAGAGTGTTCGGTGGAACACAGAGTAATCTCAACTCGTCCAGCGAGATGGAGATTGTATGGCCACAGTTTCAAGTCGTACATTACTTCCTTGTGCCACGAGGCTACACCTGAGAGCAGCGATGAGCTGCGCCTACACACGGCGAGCAAAGTTGCTGGAAGCAAATCCCGGAAGCATTTCAGAGGTATTTCTACTCCTGATGATGTCATGGTTGAGGTGCGTTCTGTCGTGTGCCTCATCCAATAGGAGTTGAGAGTTCGATCCTTTAGTGAGCAAGGCTTCATGGGATTTGAAGTCTGTTTTGGACTCCCTTTGTTTGATTTTGGCGCATTTTTTTCAGTAAGATTTATGACTTGGTATGTGGGCCTGAGTTAGGTTTTACGACTGTGTTAGGCCTGCCTTTGTCTTCCATCTGAATACATGAGGCCCAACAGAATGACACTTCAGCAGCTTCGTCCATCCAAGGGTCAGAATGGCTGAAATCTTTCTCAGGTTGTATACCAAGACCACCTGGTGAGGTAGATTTTGAAACATGGTGTTTACATGTTCAGTTGATGTTTCAGGACCGCCTGCTCACAGATATACAGCGCAGTGAGATTTTGGAAAGCCTTCTTCCGCCAACATCAGATGTTGTTAAAGAGTTGGGTCTTTCTACATCCCCACACGAATATGTGGATCTTCTTGATTCTGCCTATAGTCTTGTGGAGGATGGGGATGAGATATTTGCCAAGTTCCTCAACACTGATCAAAACTCAGGTGAGAAAGCCTCTGACTTTCTTCAGAGATTACAGATACTTATCAGTTCTGCTGTGAAGAGGAATGGAGTGAAGAGAGCAGATGCCAACCGACAGTTACTCAAACACTTCACTGCTTTTGTTGTTACAACTTGAGACAAAAACAGACAAACCCCCTGAATTTGCTCAGCTTTTGCTCCAGATTAGAACAGAAGAGGACAGACAAGCTGCAAAGTTTGAAAGATTACTTGGGTAGCTCCAAAGTAAAACCATCCTTGAATGTTCACACAGTTAGTGAAATTGCAGTGCCCTGCGATTCAAATGCGCCATGCTACAGGCTTACAAGGCTGAGACTGAAGATCTGAGACAGAAAGTTGCTGAATTGAAAATGCAGCTGAGCTCCAAAAAGTCAAAGAAATAGTAGAAAGTATAGTCCAAGAAACCAAATGAAAATGAGCAAACCATGAAAGCGGACATTCAAGCCTATCAAGCAATGCCTAATCCGCAGCCCAGAGCTTGGTTTCAAATAATGGCCACATAGCCAGACAGTGTGTGAATCCCCCTAACAAAGTTGTAGTGGATCAGAAATGCAAAGTTGTAGTGGATTAGAAATGCAAAGTGTTGAGGGCCAAGCAAAATGAATGAAAAGCTGAAATATGGCCAGCCTTTAAATTGGAAAGGGTCTCAATAGAGGGACGTTTTGAGGCTCAAGAGACTGATTCCAGTCCCAATTTAAACCAGAAACCCTGCAAAGCCAAATGTGAAACTCATACACAGATCCAGTCCTTTTCAGAAGTTCCTCCAAATTGATTGGTTGGACCCAGATGTACTGCTTTACTCACCATTGAAGGAACCCCCTGTAATTGTCTCCTTGATTCTGGTTCTCAGATGACTACTGTGTCTGAGTCCTTCTATAGTACTCACCTGCAGTCACAGCCAATATTACCCCTTAATGATATACTTGAAATTGAAGATTCTGGAGATCAAGTGGTGCCTTACCTGGGCTATTTGAACTCAATATCAAGTTCCCAGAGGAAATTGCTGGAAGAGCTGCATAGATTCACACATTAGCTTTTGTTGTTCCAGACTGTAAAACCAACACTGATGTTCATGCCTTGACTGGTACCGACACCTTAGATGCTCTTTACAGAACCTGTGTCAATGGTCCTAATTGGAAACAGTCTGAAAAACCCAGAGATTCATGTCTATGCAGCACTTGTAAAAAAGTTGAGTAGCAGACACAAAATAGAAGTTGAGAAATGGGAGAGTTGCAAATGTGAAGCTCCAGGGTAAATCTGGCCATACTGTTCCTGCTGGCCAGAAGATGGTGTTAAATTGCTTCTCCAGAAACATTCCCTTGCTTTCTGGAGTACCCCTCCTCGTTGAGCACCCAGATCACTCAAACTTACCTGGTGGATTGCTTTTTTGTAGTTATCTCTTGACCAGCCAAGATGAAACCTCCTTTAAAGTACCCATCCTTGTGAAGAATTGCACTATTCATGACATTACAATTCAAGCTAGGAAAAATATTGCTGAGATTTCAGTTCTCTCTCTCTATGCTTCTATCCACTTCCAGTCAGGATTTTCCAGCCTTTGTGCAGTGCAATGCAGTGAATTCAGACACCAAAAGTCCCATAAATTTTGACTTTGGCGACTCCCCATTATCAGGAGAATGGAGAAAGATAATAACAGAGAAGTTAAATTCAATTCCTGATGTCTTTGCTGTTGGTGATCTTGACTATGGCCACGCCACTGAAGTCAAACACTGCATACACCTTTCTGATCCTACACTGTTTAAACAGCGGGTGAGATCCATCCATCCATCAGAATATGAAGCAGTAAGACTCCATCTCAAAGAGCTGTGTGATGCCAACATAATTCGTGAGTCTGAGAGCCCTTTCGCTTCACCCATTGTAGTAGTGAAAAAGAATAGTGGTGCTATAAGATTGAGTTGATTACAGGAAATTAAACAGCCAGACTATTAAAAATGCTTATGCCCTACCAAACACTGAGGAAACATTTGCAGCCTTGAATGGGTCCAAGTGGTTTTCAGTATTAGATCTAAAGTCCGGCTACTATCAAGTCAAGGTTGAAGAAGAGGACAAACACGACTGCCTTTGTGACCCCCATGGGATTTTGATTGTTCAATCGTATGCCACAAGGGGTCACTAATGCACCTAGCACATTTCACTGTGTAATGGAGAAGTGTGTTGGTGGTATGAATTTGAAAGAAGTCTTAGTATTCCTTGATGACCTTATTGTGTTCTCCAGTACCCTTGAAGAACATGAGGACTGTCTCGTGTGTGCTCAACAGACTTCGGACTAAAACTGTCACCAGATAAATGTCATTTTTGTCAAACTTCTGTTAAGTACCTAGGGCATGTTTTGTCAGAAAAAAGAGTCGAAACGGACCCTGAAAAGATTGCTGCACTTACCTCCTGACCCAGACCAAAAACATTAAGGAGCTAAAATCCTTTTTAGGAGTTGCAGGATACTACAGAAGGTTTGTGAAAGATTGCTCAAAAATTGCAAAACCTCTCAACAGTCTCACTGCAGGCTACCTTCCACCCAAAAGGGCAGCCAGTTTAAAAAAGGCTTCACATCCCTCAGTTGACTGGAAGCAGCCTTTTAAAGAGAAGTGGACCACCGAATGTGAAAATGCTTTCAAAACATTAAAAGAAAAGCTGACAACCGCACCTGTGTTAGGGTTTGCAAACCCAAAGCAGCCCTATATATTGTGCACTGATGCCAGTTTACATGGACTTGGTGCTGCATTATATCAAGAGCAGGATGGTCAACTTCGTGTCATTGCTTACGCAAGTTGTGGGCTGTCCAACTGTGAAAAGCGCTATCCTGTCCACAAGCTCAAATTCCTTTCGTCTGAAATGGGCAGTGACAGATAAGATCTTTGACTTTCTATACGGGGCTAATTTGTTGTCATGACTGTGTTGGGCGCTTCGTTCAGGAGCGGATTTTGTTATTAGCAATAATTAATAATTCTTAAAGATAATTATGAACTATTAAAATCAATAGGATATTGTTTAGAATCAACATTAGCTTTTTAATCCTTCAAATCAACAATCATCAAAGATAATGATCAACTATCAAAATCCATAGAATATTAATAAGGATTAATATCACCAGGGCACAACCCTGGAATCAGGGATTAATAACCAGACAGTATAGCAGTCTCACTATAGGATTGTTCTCTTAGGAATGTCGACATCTGGAGAACATCGACATTCAAAGGAAACCAATGAAGGCTTGAATCCGAGCACTGACATCCCCTGTCAGCCCATGCCACAGGTGCATGCAGAACAATACCAAAGCACTTCTCTTTAAAGTATAGCAAAGTTTATTAATGCAGTGATATCAATTAAAAATCAATACAATGCAGTCAATAAACTTCCGACTTCCAACTACAAACTAAACAATAACATGATTAGTTATGTTAACAAATAAGCCTATGAGTGTGAATGTGAATGTGTGTATGGAGAGACTGGTTAATGGCATCTGCCCATTTAACACGTGTCTCCACTGGTACGATAACTTAGGGACAAAGCTGGACACTGTTGCCAAGTTATCTGCTCGCCAAATGTGTATGCGGTTATGTTTGTGAGGGGTCGTGTGTGTGGTTAGTATGAGAGAGAGAGAACAGAGTGATGGCACCGAAGTCGGTTTTAGAGAGGGCAACCGTTATTTTATCATTCAGAGACGTGGACAACGGCTCATAATCTGTCCGCCGCGGTCGTTGGTTCTTTAATGGATAAACTCAGTGTGCCGGTCTCACCTGCGATGGTGGAAATTCACAAACAGTCCAACGTGGTTGGACTACAACACAGCGAATCTCATTTGTGGTAACAATAAATTACAATAATCCCTTGAGTATTATTAGCAGCATTGAGCAGACTCTGCTGTCCGTAAACTGTATAAGCAACAACCTTGATACAAAAGAATTACACACTATAATAATCTATCTCTGCCCAGACATAAACCTCTTACTTGAATCATGTGAGGACACGGGTAGAATGTGTGTTCGTCCGTCGATTGACTCCGACTTGGTTCCTTGAAGCTCTGGTGATGACGGGAGGCCGTTTCCTTGCTCTTTCGGCAGGCGGTACGGTGGCTGATTCTCGGCGGGTCGGCGGAGAAAACAGCGAAGTTGACTCGGTTGAAGAGGGAACCAAACTCTTACATCCAGAAACTCTGGAAAAGCCCACTGATAATTTTAGGGCCATGTCATCATGGACATGATTTTCTAGTTAATTTGCAGGGAACCGCACAATGCAGGGCAGTTCTGCATGCTTCTCGTGTACCTAAACCCCTGATGCGTCCTTGTGCATCTCGCAGCTACTGCCGCAGAAGAAAAAAAAATATATATATTTGCTTGAGCGGCAGCCGCATTGGTCTGCAATCAGTCTGAAATCTTTAACTACCAACCAAAGTAGTTTTTCTTTAACCGCAAAAACATGGAGAATAATAATTTTGAGTCATAAATTTAACAGAATTGTCCTTCAAAAGTGTCAGAGATACAGGCTAAAAAAAGACGTGAATATGTTACCCAGTGGTTTACAATAAAAATAAAATAAAATAAACATTTCAAATAAAAATGTCATAACCAACTAAATTCATCCAATAACATGAAGTTTAGCTTCATACACAAACTCTGTCATCGAATAATACATTTATTTTATAGTCTATAATATAATATAAACAAAACATTTCACTGCCCAAAATATCCTAATATTTTATTGTGCATGGTTGGATGTTGTGAATGGTTGACAAATGCTATAAAAGAATGTATTTAAAGCAGCTCAATCAATAATAAATGGGTGCTGTTTATCTGTTTAGAGTTGCTGTCTGCTTTAGCAATAATGCTGTTTTCCCCCAACTATTTAAAAAAGTTACACAGTTAATTATTCAAGCTATTATGGACCAGTTCAAGCTGACAACACTGCGTGGACCACAAGAGACTACAGAAGCCTACATGTGTGATACATTATGCCTAAAAAGTCTTAATATCCAATATTAATACAATTTGTATGTATTTTTATTTCAGTATGCTGTTTTTAGTAAACTGTGAGAGACATGATTCAATGAAGTTCTTGATTTTAAGTTTTTAACCACGATGAAACCGCAATACAAGCACCATCTGGGATGCACAAACACCACACGCAATTTTACCAGTTGTCAGGTCCTGTGTCATGTGAAACTGCCTTGTTTAGTTTCTATTACATTGGATACATACCCGTCTTTATGTTTTCGTCCTGCCAGCTACCTCGGTAGTCGATGTTATACAGTAGTCTCTGTAGTAACATTGAAGCGTATTGGTTGACTGATGAGTGTGCCTGTGCACGTGCGTATGTGTGTGTGCGTGTGTTTGCTTAAACACAGTGAAACAACTCTAGCTATGTCTATGACTTCAGGGGCTAATACAGCTGCATGTAGACAGAGATGTGTTCATTAATTTCTGTTTTGTTATTTATTTATTAATTTTTTTCATTGCATCACAAATGTCATGGTCTCAGAAAAAAATCCAGAGTCCCAAAAGGCTCGAGTCCGAGAAAAAATTTATCCGAGTCCGTGACAAGTCCAAGTCCATTAAAATTGGACTTGTGACTCGGACTCGAGTCCGAGTCCAAACTCGAGTACCACAAGTCTACTGTGTAGATCATTACAGCAAAATATTATTTATTGTAATAGGAAAAGATATAATCTGTTGATAAAATGCACTGAAGGTCATTTAAGCACTGTGATGACTGTTTAAATCATACATAGGCAATGTGTATGTATTTATATTTTGTAGATGAGATGTATTTTGAGTTGTTAAATGTGTGTTTGCTCCCACATTTTGATAGAGATTTGAACGAGCAGCCACAAATACTAACTGGGACAGATCTGAAACCCCATATTTGTTATATTTAATCTAAACTGATAATTGAGTGTATTGAGTGATAATGAGTACTCTGCATTTATGCAGGTTTTTTTTTTTTTACTAAGTGTCTTTCATTGGATGAAGGTTGATTCTGGATCATGTGAGTCAGCAAGATTTATGTGACATCACAACACACCACCTAGTGGAGTGGAGCTTTTCATCCAGATTACAAGGAGTGCTTTGACAACAGGTAAGAGATCCAAGAGATTCAAACACTTAGAACACTTTGAATCATTTGACTTTGAATAGTACAGTATTTTTTCCCTCATTGGAATGTAAAGGACTGAGACATTTTTTTTATTTTCTTTTTTCAAGAAAAAAGAGCTCTTTAAACTTGTTTTTTTTTTTTTTTTTTAATTTATATATGTAGGCCTGATTATATGTTTTGTATTTTTCCATTCTGCAGAAACTTAAAAAAACATTAATACAACGTTACACTTTTCTATCTCAAACATATGTGGTTTGCTGTCTAAAATCCTCCTTTGAACCTAGAAGGTAGTGTGGTGTTTATATCACTGTGCCCATCTGAATTAATTTAGATAGCTAGATTATTATTCTGAATACACCACGCTGTGTAGCGGTTATAATAATAATAATAAAAAAAGAAATGAAAAAGTTATTAAAAAATGGAACAGTATGTTTTACAGTATTTTTGATCAAGTAAATGCTACCTTGGAGGACAGGAGCATCAATTTCTTAAAAAAATAAAAAATAAAATAAAAATGTCTCAGTGATCACAAACCTTTGAACCGTAGTGTATGCAGCAGGTATAGTCAAGTACAACATCTTTTGCAGTAGCCTTTTAAAGGCTCTAGAGGGCAGTGAGAAGACACAGTTTAAAATTTTAAATGCATTCATGCTGGTGCATTAAGACAAGCATCCATATTGCTCAAAGACTTTAGGGTTATGGATATGAACAAACCTCTTATGTTGGGTATTAAGCTCCAGTTCAAATACTGTTTATAGACATGAATGATAGGCCCTACCTTAAATCATGCAGCTTGTTGAACAGAGGTGTGATGTTATTTTGCTGTAAAAGAACCAGACTCACGACTTATTGCCTGTTGAATGAAAAATACACGTGAAACAATGTAGACTTTACATTAAAGGAGGGGGGAATCGTTATGTCTATGGAGAGTCCTCATAATGATAGCTGCATCAACATGTGTGTGTGTGTGTGTGTGTGTGTATGTGTGAGAGAGTGTGTGTGTGTGTGTGTGTGTGTGTGTGTAATGGAAACTTGGCACACTACGGTACAGGAAGTTTGCAGTTGACCACAGAGTCAGAAAAAAATAAGACCGCAGGTCTTAAAATAGCTCTTATGTGACAAATTTAAATCAGTGATGGTCATATTTACATTAAATGACTGATGAATGGTTTAGAAACAATTAACAATTGTTTACAAAAATAACATGAGATATGAAGAGAATCTTCCTTATCCCCTATATGCAATTTTTTTTTTTTTTTTTTTTTTTTTTTGCATCATTCTTAGTAGATGTATGAAGTCAGTTTCCATCAAGATCACAGAGAGTAACCAGATAAAGATATAGTTCATGGAAATGTCCCACTAGGTTTGACAACTAAAAAGTGTCTAAATACGTTTTGTCCTAATTTTGAAAAATATATATTGGTAAAACTGTATAATAAGGTTCCATTTGTTAACATTAATGCAATAGGAATCATGAACTAACAATTAACAACATATTTTTACAGCATTTATTAACCTTTGTTAATGTTAGTTAAAATAAAAAATAAAATTGTTCATTGTTGTTCACTAATGTTAATATATAACTTTTCATTTATAAAATGAATTACTATATGTTAAAATTAACATTAACCAACATTATTAAATACTTTAAAAGTATTGTTCAATGTTAGTTCACGATAACTAATGTTGTTAACTAATGTTAACAAATGGAACCTTTTTGTAAAGTGTTACCGATATATCTTGTGTTCGTAGATAAATGACACTTGGCTTTATGGTTGATATGCAAAGGCATTCTTACTTTTTTAATTGTGGTCAAAGTATCTAATTACTTTTGGGAGCTATCTGTGAGGTTTTACTTATTTCGTTTGCTCATTTGGTTAAAACAACATGAGGAAATTCATGATATTGAGTAATCATTGTGGTTTTAAGCACACTTGCGTGTGCGCGCGCGCACACACACACACACAGTGGCTCTTGCAAAGCTTTGCAGAGAAGTGTAAACTCTTTTGGGCTATACAGGAAGTAGATATGGCGGAACTTGGAGATGCTGTTTGCGTCACTAGTAAGTACAGCATAAGAACCATGATACAATAGATGCAACAGTCTCTAGGGGCTGGGTCGGACAAAAGACAGAGAAAAATGGAGGAGGACATTAGAAAAAGGGGGATGCTGTACCTACAGCAGCAAAGGTTTGGGAAGGTAAGACAGAACATGCTTTACCAGGAGGCTTTTGAATCAGTGATAATTCAAGAAACAATATATAAAATCCAACCATGCATTCTCTGTACCAATAAAGGGTTAACACTTAATATTGTCTGAACACAGAATGAAGGCAGTGTTTTAACCAGAAGGTTGAAATAATGTTCAAATGATGCGACTACATTACATTAATTGCTATAATAATAAAATCCATGCTTGTTGTAAAAGAACATTTGTTTTATACTTGTTTAGTCTCTTTGATTTTAATGTCGTAAAACCTTCTGTAGCACAGAAGTTATCTGAGTTACCGTAGACTTTGTCAGTTCAAACCAGTCTTGCCATTCTATGTTGACTTCTCTCATCAACAAGGCATTTCTTTCCACAGAACTGCCCCTCACTGGATGTTTTTTGTTTTTGCCACCTTTCTTTCAAAAATTCTAGAGACTGTTGTGTGTGAAAATCCCAGGAGATCAGCAGTTACAGAAATACTCAAACCAGCCTGTCTGGCACCAACAATCATCCATGCGATTACCTAATCAGCCAATCGTGTGGCAGCAGTGCATAAAATCACGCAGATACGGGGTCAGGAGCTTCAGTTTACGTTCACATCAACCATCAGAATGAAAAAAAAAAAAAATTGATCTCAGTGATTTGGACCGTGCTGGTGCCAGATTGGCTGGTTTGAGTATTTTTGTAACTGCTGATCTCCTAGGATTTTCACACACAACAGTCTCTAGAATTTACAACGAATGGTGCCAAAAACATCCAGTGAGCGGCAGTTCTGTGGATGGAAATGCCTTGTTGATGAGAGAGGTCAACAGAGAATGGCCAGACTGGTTTGAACTGACAAAGTCTACAGTAACTCAGATAACCGCTCTGTACAACTGTGGTGAGAAGAATAGCATCTGAGATGTGGGTTTGCGATGTTTTGGCGGTACGAGGGGGACTTACACAATATTAGGCAGGTGGTTTTAATGATGTGGCTGATCGGTGTATATGTCATTGAAAGATGACATCTTGTTTATACACTTGTGCGCAGCTTGTTGAGTTCGGTCTATAAATTTCAATTAGCAGCTTTCACTTGGCTTAATTTGAACCACATGTTTGTTGGCACATACTCCCAGTGCTTGGCACTTGAACCAATGTTAAAGCTGTAATAAGATTTCATTATCTTGATAAATTATCTACATCTGTTTCTTATTGGTATGGGTGCACATTTTACCATAGGGCTTGAAGGGAGAAATTTGCGCTGTTTGCCATCTTTCAATTTAAAAGTCTTAGAAAGTCTTTAAAAGTTTTGTACCGTATGACTTGCCATTGTCTTCATTACTGCGGGAAAGAGACACTGAGGGTATTTTTGCCTTTCGTCACTTCCCATTTTAGGGTCAAAGACAAGCTAAATATACTTCCAAAATATTGACACTACTAGTTGCATACTTTGGATCGCTGACACAATGAAAACTGTTTTCAGTTTTAACTATACAGCATTTACATACATTATAGCATCAGGATAAATTTATTGGCAATTTACATTTCATATCATTTTCATTTTCAACCTTTGTAACATAATGTGGGGTTCAAAGTGAAAATGCTTCTATTTTCTTATATTATCAACATAACAATATGATTGAAATGTTGAACAAATTAACATGAATTCTTTTGTATTTGGTATGTCCCCCTTTTGTTTTAATGAAGGCATGTGCTCAAGCTGGTGTGGACTCCACAAGTTTGTGCAAGACATGATGATAGATTTAATCCCAGTATAATTTGAGAATGTTCCAAAGAGCATCTTGTGCACTTCAGTGGATGCAAAATAAAAATAAAAAAACAATAAATTGTCATGGTCAATGTCACAAATTAGCTTATTTGATTAGTGACCTAAACATAGAGCATAATCTTAAATATGTCGTATTAATTTTACATCATGATGTTTCTTTATTAATTGTTTTTAACCTTTTTGTTTTTTTTTTCAAGTTTAAATTACATTTTGTATTATAGATTTTCAATGTAGTCTGAGACTTTTGGACTCCACTTTAGTTCTGCAAATGCTTTCAGACATTCATCCTTTTTTTGTTTTTGTTTCAGAAATGGCGCAAGGTCTGGTCCGTGCTGTACCGAGAAAGCTCCTGTTCTATCTCTCGTCTTGAATTCTTTGAGTTTAAAGATGGAGCTGGCAACACACTGGAGAAACCCAGCCGTAAACAGGACAACAAAAAGGTGAAAAAGAACATAACAAATATGAGTGTTCAGATTTTCTCTCTACAGCAAACAGAACAACGTAACACTATGACGTATCTTTAATTTGATGTAATTCTTTGATTTATCACTCATGGTATGCCAACAATCAAACTCTGTGGGGGGTCAGACACATGACTTATGCGTAGGCAGACATGCACAAACAATATGCAGGAAGTGCCATTTAATCTGTTCCCAGTAGAGCTATGAATTATGACTTGTTTGAATGTATGCAAGAAGAAAACAACCCAGAAAAAGAAGACAAGCAAACAACTAACAGAAAAAAAAAGAAAAAAAAAAAAGAAAAAAAAAGAACGAGAAAACATTGTCATACAAAATGCCACCTTCAATAATTAATGCATGTGGATAAGGATCAGTTCTGGGAAAGCACATTGCACATCATGCATCAAACCA
The DNA here is from genome assembly GCF_019703515.2 of Myxocyprinus asiaticus. NCBI lineage: Eukaryota > Metazoa > Chordata > Actinopteri > Cypriniformes > Catostomidae > Myxocyprinus > Myxocyprinus asiaticus. The sequence goes on from NC_059367.1 coordinate 30,101,739, forward strand.
CTCAATCAAACTGCAAATCTGGATCAGCTTGGTGCATTGTACGAAACAGATCTACCATATACAAATATTTAAGCAGTTTATTACAGACACATTGAGCCTGTTTACATGCACACCAATATGCCGATTACTCCCAAAAATCAGCTTATTTAAAAAATCAGACAAAGCAAGAAATAAGCTTTTACATGAGTTTTTAAATAATTGTGTTATTCTCTGCATTTCGACATCAAACCATGAAGAGGCATGTGCACAACACTTGGGCACATTGAATTAGCCAATAAGAACGCTGGTAAAGGTGATATCGGGGTAATGGGCAAAAATCTATTCATTTATTCTTAAGCAGTTTATGACCGTTTACATGACCGTTGTCGGCTTATTAAGCATAACTGTTGTAGGAACGTGCATTTAAATGCAGTCACTGAGTATGTAGGTTGTCCAAAAGGTTTGAATTTTAGGAATAATTTTAATGAATCATTTGTCATTCTTCTTCTTTTTTTTTTCTTTTTTAACATTTTCATGCTGCTCTTTTCCATAAAACAACACTTCATAGTGATCATGTCTGTCAAGCTCCAAAAAAAGAAAAAAAAGAAAAGAGGAACAGATTGAAATTTAGCCTTTATTCACTGAAAATCTTCCCCTCTGCTATAGCTCTTAAATCATATATGGTGCCTGTAACACAGACTTGATGTCAATGACATCAAATGTAATTGGTTCTCATGTGTCTCATGACCAAATGTCATTGGCCAAATGTCAAACCTGATGCAACACGTCTAAAGGTGCCATAATTGATTTTAGAGCTGCAGCAGAGGGCAAGACATTTTGTCTGTTCCTCACACAAAGTTATTAGAATGACAGAATTTAAATTTTGGGGTGAACTACTTCCTTTCAAGCATTTGTTGGCCATTTGTTGACAAAGATTTCAATATACATAAAATATACAAATAATAATAATAATAAAACATAATTCTTTAGTTTTTGTTGTTGTTGTTACAGGTGATAAAGTTGAGTGATTGCATTCGTGTATCAGAGGCTGATGTCGAAGGCTGCCCACGGGACTGTGGACCATTTTTGGTGGAGACAACGGAAAAGACATTTGTCTTCGCTGTTGAGACAGCTGAACTAGAGGATTGGATGCAGAAACTCTGTGAAATCGCTTTTCCGGTATTTAACAGTGACTGTAAACTGAGTCCCTTGTCTCTGTCCAGTTTTTAAAGGTGAAGTGTGTAATTTTTTCTTTGTTAAAATGCTTTCTACTATCCTAATTTAACATGCGGAAACCACTGTATGTAATCCATTTGTAGGTTTATTCCCATGAAAAGTGTAAACATTGTGTCTCTGTTCCACCAGGGTCAGAAATCACCCAGGGCTCTTAGCAAAAATGGCACCGCAAATGACGAATATTTTGGGGCAATGTATTTAATAATATTCTTTTAATGGGTTTACTGCCTCTGCAGACACTGTAGTGACCAAATACTGTAATCTGTATGTGCTGTCTCAGAGAGTGTTGTTGAATGGGTAGCCAATGTGAAGTGGTTTGTTATTTTATGGGTAGCAGCCATAATTGCTCATACTGAGAATTTATTTAATTGGTTCACCTAAAGTATTTGACAAATATGCCTCTGAAAATCAATCCTAGGGGGCAAATATTACCCATTAATAACCAAATTAAAGTTCTGACACTTGTGTGGTGCTTTCAAAACTTTGCTCTGTTTGTTTGAGCATCCTATCCAGCTTGACAAGGCAACATTGGCTCAACCAGTAGTGTGATTTAGGGGCGGGACTATCTGTTTGTAGACAAACAAATGATTGACAGGGAAAGCTGTTTGCAATTTAGTTTAGTGATGCTTGTGGTCTGGAAATGACACATTTCACCTTTAATACTAATTGTGCTTTTCTCTTCACAACATTCGCATTACTACAAAACAAAGGTCCCTGTTCTTTTGACTATAAATACGAAAGCCCGAATCTGTCCTTTTATGGAACATTGTGGCCTAACAACTCATCAGACACTTGATTGCAACAGTGTTGAGAGGCCGCGTCAAAGTTTCCAGTCTTTTTCGTAATCACAGCACAGCTGAGTTTGTGTACTCATGTTGCATGCCATTTGGTGATCATGTAGCCTACATGTTTAGCTCTGTCCTCAGCCAAGACTACAGAAATTGTCTGTGTTGACACCTTATGCTGAAATTTCTGCAGACGTAAGGTAAAAGATTCAAATTGTCATGGCTTGACAGGGTTTCTTGTCACATCAACAGAAGGTAAATACCCTTTGAGGCTGATCAGAAAACTTTGCTAGTGTGACTCACTCTCAGCTTCCTTATACTGCTCTAGTTAATGCTAGTGCAGAGAAAAGCTTCTATAGTTTTGGTGGACATGTTTCTTTTATCTTATAAAGAAACAGTCACGGGGGAAGTTGTTTTTTTAGTTTTGTTATCTGATGGTACCATGCATTTTCTTTGTTTGTTGTAGGTGTCCGTAATAATTCAAATTAAGGAAGTAAACAACAAGCAACATGGACTAAATGGATGCTAGAGCATCTCTTTGGGCAGTTGCAACTTGCAGAATCTCTGTCTCTAGCCATGAGTCAAATTTAATGCATTGTAACATTACATGAGGAAGAAGTATACTCAGTGATAGGGGCCGGGAGGTTGCATTGCTATGTCCTAGGTGGTTGCTAGGTGTTTACTTACGAGCCAAATAAAGTCTCTATAATATTCTGGTTCCTAGATATGGCTCTGGTCAATCGTACATTAGTTCTCTTCTACTATAAACAGTACATCTCTCCTTAATAAGCCACACAATTTGGGTTCAATTATTAAAATTATTCTTGCCATAGCACAAACGGTGTGAGACTAAATTTGCATTTACATTTAGTAATTTAGCAGAACAACCCCCTGTGTGGCAGGGTGGAGGGTGGGGCCAGGTGTTCAGAATCATGACCCGGTCCCGCCCTCCGCCCTGCCCCCCCCCCATTATTTATACCATGATCAATGGAAACTTGGGTAAATGCTTCATGCTGCAAATATATAAAAATATAACAATTTTAATACAAATAAAAGGGATTAGGGCTGTGTAAAAATGTAGATTTTCCCATTAATAGTGATCGCTATTTGAATGATCTCAATACTGATGTATTTAAATCCCAAGATCTATCTTTTAATATGCAAAGTTAAGCACAGAGATCCTTTCACTGCGTGTTGAGAGTTAAAGTTTGGTATGACCTGTTCCATTTACAGTAATGAGTGTTCAAAGATGAGAACCACACAATCCATTTGGCATTGATAATAACCTTTCTGTTCTTTACAGTCAGTTGTTGATTAAAAAAACTACAAAAATAAAATAATTTCTGATATAAAGAAGCAGTGCGACTGCACTATCGTTTATATGTGCTCAACCAAAACCAAACACTGAACTGCCAGTTCTCCTAAAGAGACAGTTTAAGCACTTGTTCTACATACTGTATCAATGTAAATACTTGTAACTAGTACACACTGTGCATGGAAACATATAAAATTAGGCAGAGGCTATTTGCACTATGTGCAAATAGCGACAGATTCTATTTTCACTAAGTGTAAAAAGCAACAAAAAGCATCTTCTTTGCGCTAAGTGCAAATAGCATTAGATGCTATTTGCACGCTAGTGCAAATAGTGGCAGATACTTGTACACCCTTGTTTAAATACTAACATACAGTATAGTGGCATCACTGCAGCATTTTTATTGTGTTTATTTGGAGTCCCACAGACACCCTACACCTACCCCTAACCCTACCTTACAAAAATAACCATGGTTTTACTACAGTAAACATCACCATGGTATTTTTCTAGTAAAATCATAGTAACCACAAAATTAAACATGATTACTATTAACTACTATTAACAACATGTCACTTAGTTACTACAATATTACTACAGTAAAACCATGGTTAATTTTATCTGGATCAAATCCTTCTCTCAACTCCCCGACCTTCACTGTGACCAAATCACTGTGAGAAATTTATTTTATTTATTACTATAAGTCATATTATAGGAAATATTAAGAGTAGAAACATGGGAAAAAGTATGTCAGAGGGTGGGATTCAAACATGGATCTCCAGTTTGACAACACATACACATACCATCATTACACCCACACCTACTACAGCTGTACATGGGGGTGCACTTTGTTGTAATATCCTGTGTTTCCACCAGACTATTGGAGCACAAATAGTCACTTAGTTATCCAATCTCTTAATCCACTAAATGTCTAAGCTTTTAACCAGTTTAATGTCTCTGCCCCATCATGAAAAATTCAAATATGCCTGCCTTCATTTGATCAGCAGTTGATTTCCAAATAAATCTGACGTGGCTGTCTTGAGTTTGGTCTGAGCAGTGGTGGGAGGAGTTAGCGTAAGTAGCCTCTGCCAACAAGATGGGTTATTTGCACTTAGTGTAAATAGACACTCTGATAAAGGCATGTATATATATATATATATATATATATATATATATATATATATATATATACACACACAACAGTTAGTTCCGGTCCTCGAATCTGATTGGATGAGAGACGTTCCATGAGCACTGATGGTCTCACACCATCAGCACTCAGACGCTTCACAGTGTGTGTATCACTCCGCTTGTGTTCGTGCCGTTCTAAAATAAAGTGTAAGAGCAGTGTATATGTGTTAAGAGCTACTGTTTGTCTTTTGCCACCACCTGCAGGCTAACATATGTAATGTAAAAAAAAAAAAAAAAAAAAAAAATACAAACAGTAGCTCTTAACACACCTGCACTGCTCTTACACTTCAGTTTAGGATGGCACGAACACAAGCGGAGTGATACACACACAGTGAAGCGTCCAAGTGCTGATGGTGTGAGACCATCAGTGCTCATGGAACGTCTCTTGTTCAATCAGATTTGTGGACCGGAAATAACTGTTGTGTGTGTATATATATATATATATATATATATATAATTAGATTAGTCAAATAATTATTTTGCAATGTACCAAGTTAGAAGGTCCCTGTATAATTAACAGCATTAGTCTGTTCTAATTGCGCATTTCATGCCTCATTTGGCCCATTTTTGTTTTTTTTTGTTTTTTTTTTAAATGTTTTAATTGTTGTTGATAAATAAACATCATGACTAGCAACTTCCTCATTTCATTTGGTACATCAGGGATATTACAATATTAATAATCATGTTAAATTATATTTAGCCTTTGGTACACATCTTAGGTTCTGTGTCAGTGAAGGTGTACTTGAGCATAGCTGATGGTGCTGTGGGGGTATTTGTGGCAAAAAAAGGCTGGAAAACACTGCACTAGTGTATAGTGTAATTGCACAGTGTATAGTGCAGAATTTGAGACATAGCTACAGCTCTTTGCTCTCCTTGACTATGCACTAATGAATCACCATATTTGATCAAATATGGCTATATGCTATACTTTTATGGTCAACTGGTCAATCTGGATTACAGCTTGCTATAAGTGAGATTTTAGGGAGCAAGAGCCTTTGGATTTTTTCTAAAAACAGGATGCAGTCTTTCAGAGTTATTATCAAAAGAGGTACTACAAATAAAAAAACAAACAGTAGAAGCTGTGGTGTTCCTTTTGACTGAGGAATGCTTTATGGAATGGACAAGTTTGGTCTAATGTGCTGGGGAAATGAATAAGGCTTTGTTCTGTGAAGGTTTTTGTTGTGCAACATAATATGGTCACTTTGTAACTGTTTTGGAGAGGGATTTTTAGGATCTGCTTCTTCAACAAAGGCCATTTATACAAACCTCACAGTGGTGAACTCAAACTGTATCTCAGCTAGTGCAAAAACAAAACGAGAGAAGCTCTCCATAGCACGCAGCACTATGGAATTGTATTGTTAAAGGTGACGTGTCATTTCTGCACCACTAGCATCACCAAACGGAATTGCAAAAATAATGACCGTTTCCAAACAAGTTTGGTATTGGTCAAAACAAACAGGTTGTGCTGCCCCAAACTCACAGCATTGGTTGAGCCAACATTGCTGTGTAAAATTGCTGGGCGGAATTCTCAAAACTGGAAATCAAGCTACAAATGGCTTACTTATAGTTGTCTCTGCATATTAATCTGGGAAAGTAAAAAGTATTTTACCAATGAAAAAAATACACACTCCACATAAAAAATGTTGTGTACATGTTCTGTGAATATTCTAAATAACTTAATTGAGTGTTTGATGAATTGTAATTGTTGTAGCTGTAATTATGAGTGCTTTTGGGTTTGTTGCGTGCGTGTGTTTTATAAACAGCTGTATGTCTGTGTATGTTGTAGATGAGTTGGACAGAGAGAGGAGCAGGGAGAGGAAACAGTTTACATTCTGATCCTGCTGATGTCACAATGTCGGACAACACCCTCTACTGCAGTAGAGAAACTGGTAAGATCAAACTGGTTGTACAAAAACAAACAAAATTACAAAACAACAAATGTGAATACTCCAGACATCAATTTACAAAATGAGTTGCATGTGGAACTGCTTTGTTGGATAAGTTGGACTCAGTGATCTGGTTAAGTACCTTAAAAAGGTCAAATACCGCTCATCTGCCAGTTTCTGTGAGAAACACACGCTCAGAAAGTAGAAATAGAGCTCAACCGATTATTTAAAATTTTCCACAACTGACAGTTACACTATGAAATTTGCTTGTTTACTTCTAGTAAATGTATGCCCTAGAAGTACAGCGTCTGACACTTCGAGTACATTTTATGCTGTCAATATTCTAAACCAGAACAAAACTTCTTCATTCTGTGATTACGTAGTGGAAAGTTGTGGCTCGTTTTTGTTCTCTTGTGGTGGAAAAGAAATATCACAGGTGTCTGTGCAGATTTTTTTTTTTTTTTTTTGCAGACTGACCACCAGCTGTGTACATGCGCAATATCCTGCTGCTCCTTGTCCCCATTTACAACTCATTAACCAATGTAATCCCACCGGTCGTATTTGTGACCAAAATTTTGTTTGACACTTGAAGGGTTTAAAAAGGGTTTTTGATGCATTTTACACTGAGTTGTCATTACATGGGTAGTGCAAATAATCATGTGACCAGAGCAATTTAATTCCTCTTTACCCCTCTGAAAGTTGATGTCTGTGTCAAAGCTCAATAAAAGGAAGCTAGTAACCTGTCATAATACACATGAATGTTTAAAGGGTGTATTATTGGTTTATTTATAAAATAGCTCTAGCTCATAGAAATCATGCTGACAGGACAAGTAAACATGTAGGTGGTCACAGTTGTGACCAGTAGGAAAACACATAGCCTCATTTTTAAATAGGTTTGAGTCCCATTATATAATTTAAGATTTTGAAGTATTGTTACAATGAATGAAATTAAGTAACATTAGAAAGATATATGCATTTATTCTTGATTTATAATTTCCTTTGCCTCCAAATTTGCTTGTTAGTAAAACATTTAATAAATTAATTACTTTATTGTTTCCTAATTTGTATTGGGTTTAATTGAGCAACTGAGCAAAATTTTACATTGTAGTTTACCACCAGTTACAACGGTGACTAAGAATAAAGCTCTTTCACTCAGTAATAATATAGCACGTTTACTAATTTAAAAACAAATGCCTGAATTAGAAAAAAATATTCTGTTTGTTTCATTGGGTTATCCAAGGTGTAAAATGTGCCCTCTTTGCTGCATGGGGAAAATGGATTAATGGAGGCCTAATGGTCTTATAGCTAATATAGTGAATTTTGCTTTATAACAGTATATTTATAGACTGTTACAATGTTAAAAGTGAAGTGTGTAACTTTTTCTGTGTTAAAATACTTTCTCTTTTCCCAGCTTAATATACTGATACAACTGTAACTAAGGCATTTGTAGGTTAACTTTGTAGGTGTCTCTGTGGCACTATAAAAATTTATTTTGAGCAACCAATCCATATCAACACAATAACACTGACTCAACCAATAATTCCGTGAGTTGGAGGGACTATCTGTTTGTTAGATAAACAGCAGACAGGGGGCATATTCAGAAAGCTGCTTTAAAAAAAAAAATTTTTTTAAATTCTGTGGTGCTAGTGGCACAGAAATTATGCACTTTAGGTGTAATTCGGGAGTGTGGTTTAACTTATTTTTGCATGCAGTTATGCAAAACTTCTAGGATTGCTTAAAAAGAGAAACTGTATGTGTTCATTTTTTTAACTGATTACACACGCATTCTGTCACTCAGCCATTCTTAAATATCAAAGAACAATTTAATGTATTCGTTCGAGTTCTGACATTTATTTATAATGTTGCGACGTTTGAATGTTACAGGGATAGTTCCCCCCAAAAGGAAAATTCTCTTATAATTTACTCACCTTCATGCCATCCCAGATGTCAGACTTTCTTTCTTCTGCAGAACACAAACAAAGATTTTTAGAGGAGTATCTCAGATCTGTATGTCCATACAATGCAAGTGAATGGTGACCAGACCTTTGAAGCTCCAAAAATCACACAAAGGCCACATAAAAGTAATCCATATAACTGCAGTGGTTAAATCCATATCTTCAAAAGCAATATGATAGGTGTGGTTGAGGAACAGATACATTTCTAATTCCATTTTTACCAAAAAATTATCCTCCCTGACCAGTGGGTTGTGATATGCATGAGGAATGTGAATCGCCAAAAAAAACAAACAAACAAAAAAAAAAAGAATCTGTAAGTTAAAGTGGAGATTTATAGTAAAAAAAAGACTTTTTTTGACCTTTTTCTAACCCACACTTCTCATATCACTTCTGAAGACATGGTTTTAACCTCTGGAGTCTTATGGATTACTTTTAGGTGGCCTTCATGTGATTTTTGGAGGTCTGGTCACCATTCACTTGCATTGCACTTGCACAATTTTCATTTTTGGGTGAACTATTCCTTTAATGCTTTAAAGGGGAAAATCAGGATCTTACTAAGATAATATGCCTCAGTTTGAGTAGTTTTTTGCATGACAGTGGGATGAATCTACCAAACGCTCTGTTCTTCAGTGTTTCTACTTGTCATTTATTTTTCCATCTTATCAACTAATTTGTTTGAGTTTTATCCTGCTTGCAATACATCTCTAAAACATTCCCTGTCAGATGTTGGAATGACATTCCGCAGATGTTTATGATTCGCACATTAATATTTAGGATGGATGTGAACCCACTCGTTTTATGTTGTTTATCAGTTGTTTGTACACAATAATGAGAAAGCAATGCTTTCCAGATTATGTGCTCCTTAAAAGACGTCTTGCCGTCATATGTGTCCATTATTGGTACCAAGTGTCCTGTTAGTATATATTACGATAGGGTTACTGTTGGTTTACTATGCAGCTGCTGTGAATGTGTTAAAGGCATATTTAAATATGTTATTAATACATGTATAGTGTGATATATCTGACATATGCTCTGTTCTTCAGTGTTTCTACTTGTCCTTCCTTCTTCAATCTATTCAAATTCACTGAACAATTTGAAAAACAAGCCAACAGACAATCCAACAAACAAGAGAAACACCAAAAACAGAAAAACATCCGTAAAGTTGGAAAAGATAAAGATAAGTTCTCAGGAGACACCTTTAACACTGGTTCAAAGCACAGATGAATGACAAAGAAGAGAGAATGGGAAATTATAAAAAACATATATACTGTATCACTGATGCTGCACTGGTGCCATGAAATCTGTCTCAACTAATCTGATTTCATTGGGCATTTGAAAACAACCCTGTCTGTTTAATCGTGGGTGATTATGTTGTTATATAAGGCCTCAGTCAGAAATAGAGTTAAAATGATCTCATTACACTAATTGATTTATTTCTGCAAAAAGTTGAGCCATACAGTGCATTCAGAAAGTATTCAGACTCCTTCATTTTGTTTTCACATTTTGTAATGTTGCAGCCTTATGCTAAAATGCTTTAAATTATTTATTGTTTTCACATCAATGTATATTCCATACCTCATAATGACAAAGCAAAAACCAGATTTTTGAAAACTTTGAAAAAACTGAAATCACACTGACATAAGTATTCAGTCCCTTTGCTATGACACTTGAAATTTAGCTCAGGTGCATCCCATTTCTCTAGATCATCTTTGAGATGTTTCTACACTTTGATTGGAGTCCACCTGTGACAAATTCAATTGATTGGACATGATTTGGAAAGGTACACACCTGTCTATATAAGGTCTCACAGCTGAAAATGCATATCAGAGCAAAAACCAAGCCATGAGATCAAAGGAACTGACTGCAGAGCTCAGAGACAGGATTGTGTTGAGGCACAGATCTGGGAAAGGCTACAAAAAACAAAACAACAACAACAACAACAACAACAAAAAACAGCTGCATTGAAGGTTCCCAAGAGCACAGTGGCCTCCATAATTCTTAAATGGTAGAAGTTTGGAACAACCAGGACTCTTCCTAGAGCTGGCCGCCCGGCCAAACTGAGCAATTGGGGAAGAAGGGCCTTGGTAAGAGAGGTGACCAAGAACCCAGTGGTCACTCTGGTTGAGCTCCAGAGATCATGTGTGGCGATGGGAGAAACTTGCAGAAGGACAACCATCACTGCAACACTCCACTGATATGGACTTTATGGCAGAGTAGACAAATGGAAGCCTCTCCTCAATGCAAGACACATGAAAGCCCTAAAAGGACTCTCAGACTGTAAGAAACAAGATTATCTGGTCTCATGAAACAAAGATTGAACTGTTTGTCCTCTATTCCAAACATCATGTCTGGAGGAAACCAGGCACCGCTCATCGCCTGAGCAATTCCATCCCAATGATGAAGCATGGTGGTGGTAGCATCATGCTGTGGGGGTGTTTTTCAGTGGCAGGGACTGGGGGACTGGTCAGGGTTGAAGGAAATCTGAATGCAGCAAAATACAGAGATATCCTTAAAGAGCACCTATTATGGTTTTTAAATGTGCCTAATTTTGTTTTAAAGATCTCATACAATAGATTTACATGCATCCAAGGTCAAAAAACACTTTAATTTGCTCATAATTTAAATTGCATTATTACCTTTTTTTCCCAGTGTCAAAAACGACTCGTTCAATGATCCGTTCTAAAGGATTCATTCTAAACTCCTCCTTTCAGAGAGCCTACTCTGCTCTGATTGGTCAGATGTCCCAGTCTGTTTTGATTGGTCTACCGCTTAGTGTAGTGTTTGAGGGCGGGTCAAAGCTGTTCGCGAGCAGCCAATGAAGAACAGAGGTGGGTTTTTTTGTTACCAAATTACATAGATTAGTACAGGAAGTAAGTCTGGAATTACTAACGACTCGTTTCAGGTGTTCAGAATCGGTTCTTTCTTTTGGGAGTCAGTAACTCCATTTGTCTTGCACTTTGATTTTTGAAACTTTGCAGACTTTTTTTTACATTCACAAACTAAAGCTATATAACACACTACATGAAAGGTAATATTTGAAGAACCATAATAGGTGCTCTTTAATGAAAACCTGGCCCAGAGTGCTCAGAACTTCAGAATGGGCCGAAGGTTCACCTTTCAACAGGACAATGACCCTAAGCACACAGCCAAGACAACACAAGTGTGGCTTAGGGACAACTCTGTGAATGTCCTTGAGTGGCCCAGCCAGAGCCTGGACTTGAACCCAATCGAAAATCTCTGGACAGACCTAAAATGGCTGTCCAACGACAGTCCCCATCCAACCTGACAGAGCTTGAGAGGATCTGCTGAGAAGAATGGCAGAAAATCCCCAAATTCAGGTGTGCAAAGCTTGTCGCACCATACCCAAAAAGACTTGAGGCTGTAATCGCTGCCAAAGGTGCTTCAACTAAGTACTGATTTAAGGGTCGGAATACTTGTTATTGTCAATGTAATATTTCAGTTATCAAAAATCTGGTTTTTGCTTTGTCATTATCGGTGTAGATTGATGTGACATTTAAAAAAAAAAAAAGCATTTTAGCATAAGGCTACTACATAACAAAATGTGAAAAAAAATGAAGGGGTCTGAATACATTCTGAATGCACTGTATGTCTGTGCCAGCTATCCCTGAGCTCCATCATTCTGTTTTTTTTTTCTGTCTTCTCTGGAAAGTGTTGGGCTTAGGGGAGTTTCATATTTAGACAGTTTATCAAATCCATCTGTTTTAATTTAAATATAAGAAGGCCTTGTTCTGTCAAGCAACAGCAGGGTATATCATAATTCTGATGGGAAATGTAAAACTGCATCTGTAATTAAAATACATGAACATATTTACGTGCTGATTGGTGACTTCAAGGCTCTACAGTTTCACCACCAACACAAAATATTTAAATGAATCAATGGAGCACAACCACTGGTACAGTTAGAAAATAGTAATATGAAATAACTTGTTTTATACCATGGTCTGTTCGAATACTTGATTCTGTTTGGATGGAATGCATGCGTTAAAACCGTTTAATTCACAGGTAGTTACAGTCAGTTTTAATCACTGTTCTATATTAATGCACCTACCCTGCTGTCCCATTACTCACTCAAAGTGCTTGTAAGGAGAGTATGGTTTGACATTCAGCTGTTTTGCACGAAGGTGGAGAGAAGGTAACCGGGACCCATCAACCTGGTTCATATAGACATATGTGGTTTCACATACTATTTCATATTAAATAAACTAGCTTTGGTAGCTCAGAGAAGAACATTCTGAAGATACTCTGCCCCCTAGATCAAGATTTCACATCTCATAGGTCATTATTGCCATTTCATATGTCTTAAGAAAGAGGTTTGTAAATCAGTCTACAGGTCTATGACTTGGAAGAGAGCAAAAGATCAACAAATATATTATGATATTGTGCATTGGTCCAGATGACAATTCACTGTCAATTCAAGCTCAATGTAAAGGTTTCAAACTAAAACCATAAACCACCAAAATGCCATTACCCTCAAAAAATGGCATTCTGCAAATGTTTTCACAACATTAATGATTTAGAATTAATTTGAATCTGCTCTTTTTAAGATGTTTATCAGTTGTTTGTACACAATAATTCGAATGCAAGGTTTTCCAAATGTGCTCTTTTAGGGGTGCTTGATATAAGCAAAAGTTATATTGCAATATTCTTAAAAAATTTGTTCGATAACGATATACTGTACCACGCTATTAAATTTTTATGGAAATGAATTTAAAAACTCCTGAAAAAATTATGAAAATTCCTGATTAAATACAATGTCCAAAGTAATTTAATGTAATGTAATGTAATGGTAGACCTAGAAAAATGTCCATTGCAATAAAACAATTAACTTTAACAATAAATATAATATAATTATATAATAATACATTTTTATTATTAGTTAATTATTATTAGAATAATTAGTTATCTGTTTTATACACTCGAAAGTTCTTTTTAGTTACATACATATTTAACATTTGCTTTGATTTTGAAACAAACCCCTTAATTGCATATTTGTTTTAAATTTAGCCATCCACAAAGCCTTTCAATAATACGGCTAACATAACAAATGGCGGTTAAAAATAATATAATGATTATAATATTATGATTATTTGTAGTGCACCCTCTGATAGGAATGCATATTCCCAATGCAACAAAATGAAGTGAAAGCCGCACATTAGGTGTGTAATTAATGGTTTATCTAGCTATTTGATCATTCTCGTGTAGCTACATATAATGATGGGAAATGTAGTTATATTGCACAAGCCTGTTGCTGCATAAACCAGTGAAAATTAGTCATATTTTCTGGCAAGCTTTATTGTTATTCTTCATTACAAGTGCAAAAAGTGTATACAGACTGAACTGCACAGTCAAAATCCACAAGCAAAACAGAATTATTACCAATAACAACTTGCTTCTGCCATGATTCTTAAATTGACACGCCCCCAACTTGGAAAGTCGATGCTAAAAGAAAATCCAGAGTTTCACACGTGTAATTACGACTTTGTTCATGTGCGCTCAACTCACAATCATTCCACATGACTTGAAAGCACCATTAATAAAAAAAGCACCTTCAGTTTGTAATTTGCACAAAAATGCCTAATCGATCTCCATCTAAATTTCCACAGAACTTTAACTGTAGTGCTCTCACTCTTTTCGAGTAAAGCCAAGTGTCATTCTTAAAACCAGTTGAAACACATTAAACACAAAGGTCTAGATCACATGTGTCATCTCAGATTGAGCTTTAAAACACATAATTTTTGTTACTTAAATAAGTGATACTTATTGTAGGGTCAATTATTCCATTTCTAAAATTAAATTATTCAATGTAACAAATTCCATGTTTCTAATGCTTCATAGTCATTGATTTATGCATACTTGTGGTTTAAGCTGGTTCTAATTTTGAAGTAAATTAGAATAAATTTAAATCTGAATTTATTGATGAAGCATGATTTCTGTTTAAAAACGTTTGCATGCATGTTTCACACTCAAATATATGCGTACATGCTGCTGTGAATGTAAAAAAAGCATATTCTAAGATAAATGAGGTATTTGCTCCAAATGCACCTTTAAGTTTTGAGGAAAGAGAAGACTTCTTAACTACTTCCTGAAAACACACCTGGAGGGTAAATGAGAGATAGAGAGCAAGATAGTTTTATGCAAATGAGGTCATGTGGAAACTAAGGTGGTTTAGAGAACTGGAAATGGCGGGTTAAAACCACAAAACAGTTGTTGTAAATTTGGTGTAATACCAACATGATGACAAAAGTAGAGACAGAGAAAGAGAGAGAGAAAGACAATTCAAAGTCAACTTGAATCTCACCAATTCTTGTTCAGTGGAAACAGGATGCAAATGTGGATATGCTCAGAGACTCTCGTTGCAGTTTTACACCAGATTATTTATATATGTATGTATATACAGTACTGTGCAAAAATCTTAAGCACATAAGATGTTTCACAAAAGCATTTGTCTTAAGATGGTTATTTATATCTTCAGCTTTAGTGTGTCAGTAGGAAATATAAATGTTAGACTCCCAAACATTACTTTGCAAATAGAAAAAATTAGAATAGAAGAACAGGGAGCCCTGCAACAGATGTCATGGCCCCCACAAAGCCCCCCACTGAACATCATGTCAGTCTGAGATTACATAAAGAGACAGAAGCAATTGAGACAGCCTAAATAGATAGAAGAACTGTGGCAAATTCTCCAAGAAGCTTGGAACATCCTATCCTCCAACAACCAAGAAAAACTGTGTCCAGGTGTACCTAGGAAAATTGGTGCTGTTTTAAATGCAAAGATGGTCACACTGAATATTTACAGGCACCACTGTATATTTATACTGTATATATATTACGGCTTTTCTGTTCTTTGCAGGAAGGAACAGTGTCATTCTTTCATTTGCAGAGAGGTTTAGAGTGTTTGCTTCTGTTTTAACAGCTGCAAATAGAAGCTAGCATTGTCTTTGCAAAGGCACACTTCCTCTCAATGAAATTTTTCTGTGGCTGGAGTAGCCACATGTTTTAAATGTAAAAGATATCTCCAGACCACATTGCTATGGAACACAGTTGTGGTGTTTAATTACAGTTAAAAAAGTAGTATCTTTACTGTAATGGACTTACTTACAGTTGCACTCAGTAACTTTTGTCTTTGTATCATCTTGGACTTACACTGACACCTAGCGGCTTGGATGTAGCATAATTTAAAATCAATAGTTTTCAGTTTCAGATGCCATTGTAGAAATTTAGTATTCACAGTCAGCCATGATTACTTTAATCAATGAGTGAAAGTGTCAAATAACAGTACGGTTACTGAGATTAAGCAAGTGGTATTTGGCTGATCATGTGATTCTAAAATAACAGCCCCCATGTGTGGACCCTCTCCATGTAGAATAAGCTTTTATAAGGTTACTGATATGACTGGAGTCTTCATTTTAATGTGAGTGGTCATGATCTCCTACATACAGTATTTCCTACATTGCAAAATTACAATTCATGTCATTAGGAGTTAAACTTTTTAATGAGGAAAAAAACTGCACCTCTAAAAGTAGTATACAAGCATTCTGTCTTGCCCTGTTATGGACTTCAGGTTCATAATTGTGACAACGGACCTAGGACATTCCATGAATTAATGAATGAATTCTTGCCCCTTTAAATGTACATATATAAATAATGTTTTTTATGAAGTTGTTGTATAGATCACTTGAAGGGTCATTTGAAATATAGAAATTAAATGCAGTAAAATTAAAAATAAATTGTGCAACTTTTTGTGGCACAAAACAGAACTGCAATCTGTTTGTTTGTAATTACACACTTGACCAATATCTATGTATTTATTTGGAGCAATGTTTAAACCTCTTTGTGTTTCTTGAGAAACATCTACATTTCTATTACATGTATGCAAAATCTGAATTAATATCCCACCCCCGGGGTGGTCTCGATATGGTGTTCTATGAGGTTCGTGCGACCAGGGAGAGGTGAGAACACGTCCGTAAATTCCAATTGCAACTTGGCCACGTCTGTGAGCTGCGATGGCAAGAGGTGGTCTCCACATGGAGCCGGGGTGAATTAATTTGGTTTGAGAGTAACCTCCGGCCTGAGCTCCGCCCTCTCTGGAGCCTACCATCACCAAAGCCACAGGGACCGCCTCCCTCCATGATTTTAGGAGGTTGAGTTAGTACATTTGATGTGCCCCTCCCCTATCCATTCGCTTAACCTCATAATCAAGATCTCCGACTCACCGTGTGACCTCAAAGGGCCCTTGCCACTTGGCGAGTGATTTAGGGCTTGAGGTGGGCAATAATACAAGCACTTTATCTCCCGGTGCGAATTCCCGTAGTCGAGTGTCCCGTCATAAAGTTTGCTTTGACGTTCCTGAGCTTGGAACCAATTCTTCTGTGTTAATTGACCCAAAGTGTGGAGTTTTGCTCTATGATCAAGAACGTATTGAATTTCATTTTTACAGTCTGAAGGTCCCTCCTCCCAAGCTTCTCGTATGACATCGAGCACACCACGCGGTTGACGCCCATACAACAGCTCAAATGGGGAAACCCTGTGGAGGCTTGTGGGACCTCTTGCACTGCAAATAACAGGGGTTCGAGCCACTTATCCCAGTGCCTAGCGTCCTCGTGTACGAACTTCCAAATCATATTCTTCCATGAGGGCTTGATGTTGGTCGTGCTGGATGCCTGTGAGGGACTTGATTACTTTGCCCAGTGGTGAATGGTCCATGATGACGTTATCCTCCAAATCCCGGGTTTTGGCACCAGTGTAACAGAGTTCGTAATTTCAGGGCAAATGGAGGAGTCAGGAGGCAGCAGAACAGTCAACATAAGTATTTTTTTTACTCCTTTAGCGTCAGACAAAACTTAAGCAAAAAGGGCTCTTTATGGCCAAATAAACACACAGGCAAGTCAAATGAGAGTTCACATCCATATTTGTAGTCACATACACAGCCGACTCTCTCTCTCTCTGCTTCCTCTTTCTACCGACTGATGCTCTTGTTGGCCTTTTCAGGTCTCCCTCCGCCATCACTACAACGAGAGACAGGTGTTAATGATAATGACAGCCCAGGTGACGAGCCTTACCGCTCTCCCTCTCCCGCAGACAGACACACGGCCACGCCCCCATCCCCAAACATACAAATCTCCTTTTGACACTTCACATCATGAAATTAGTTAAATTTGATCATGTCTTCTCCTGTGTAGGAAAACATCTGCATGTGAGCCCCCGCATATACATTCTCTCTGGAGAAACAGAACAGTCTCGTAGGCCACAGAGTTCACACTGTTGTTCAGAAATAACGAATGGGGTTGTTGACCTCTTCTCATCGAGAACATCTAATGAGATGCTTTTTTTCTCAGCTATGCTTGTGCAAATCTGTACACTTGTGGAAAAAACCATTATAATGCACACAGTTCACACAAAAAGAAATCTGGTGAGAATAATTGTACATATGTGAGACTGTAACCTCTAATACATACTGTCTGCTTTAAAAGTGAGATTGAAAGAAAGATATTATTATTCTAATTATTATGACAAAGTATTTTTACTTGTAGAATGTTATCATTTTAATACATTTGACTGCTTTTAAAGTCCCCTTTTAACTTTACCTTAGATGTGGCTGATATTAAAGCAAAATCACATGAGCAAGAGAGAGTGCTGTTATGGCCGCAAATCCATAAAAGATATGCGGAACAGCATGATTAAAAGTGTGATATTGCTTTTATATAACAGTTCAACAAATAAATAAAAAACTAAGGAAAAACTACAGACTGTCCCAAAAAATGCACATGGTTGTGGAATAATTTCTAAGGCCACAGATCAGGATCTAGTTACTAGTTCAAAAGATCCCCCCCAAGCATCCGTTACAAATTCAAAACCACACTTTAGAACCAGTAACGATGGCTTAGGCTGTTTCTAGCAAGTTATTGGAGTAACAAAGACGTGTGTGTGTGTGTGTGTGTGAGAGAGAGAGAGAGAGAGAGAGAGAGAGAGAGAGAGAGAGAGTTTGAGCATGTGTGATTACCTTCGCCTGTTAGTTTATTTCTATTCCTCAGTTGTAGTGTGGTAGTAATCCTTTACGTGCTATGGGAATTATTCTATGAGTATGTCACTCACATTCAAGTGTTTTTTTGTTGGAGAGAAAACATGGAGGACGGCAGTTTCATTCTTGTATATTTCTTGGGGAACTCT
This sequence comes from Myxocyprinus asiaticus, assembly GCF_019703515.2. Lineage (NCBI taxonomy): Eukaryota > Metazoa > Chordata > Actinopteri > Cypriniformes > Catostomidae > Myxocyprinus > Myxocyprinus asiaticus. The sequence continues at coordinate 30,120,265 of NC_059367.1, forward strand.
TATTTTGACTCTTATTCTCTATCTGGAGCAACTCTCAGCTATGATCGGCAGTAATGCTGAAGCTGTTAGTTTAACTCTTTTTCTCAGCTATACTGTAGCAGTAATCTAAGCAATCATGGACTAAGAGACAATGCCAGATTACTTCAATGAAACTCATGCACCGACTGACAGCTCAACTCGCTCATAACACATAAAATACGTTTTTTGTCGCCATCTGCTTGCTGAAATGTTTAATGTCACAGGGATGAATGCAAATCCCCACATCTAGCTGCAGCACATCTGCACTGCTCTTACACTTTAGTTTGGAATGCCACCAACACAAGAGGAGTGATACAAACAGTGAAGCATACAAGTGCTGATATGACTCCTAGGAATGCCTCTCGTCCAATCAGATTTGAGGACCGTAACTAACTGTTGTATAATATCTGCAAATTTTTTGCTGTGATCTTTGTCATTTTGTTAATGTAAAGCTTCTCTTCCCTGTTGCCTTTAGCAATGAAAGACTTTAAGGTGTCAGTGAGGCGCACAGATGCCTCTGAGAGATGTGGCCTGAAAGGATTGCTGTTGTTACGGACTGATTTTGATAGCCTCCTTCTGAAAGAACCTAAAACGGGAGAGGTTCTCTACTCCTGGCCCTACCACTTCCTCCGCAGGTTCGGACGTGACAAGGTATGACTTAGGAACTGATCTTCAACCAGTCATTTATAGCTTGATGCAATGCTTGAGCAAGTAATGCTGATTTTGCATTGCAGATGATTGAGACCATTTCTTAAAAAATAGAGCACCTTTCTTAGCACCTTTTAATTTTGATTTTTAATCTTTTCTCATTAATAAACAGGTCACATTCTCCTTTGAGGCTGGGCGAAGATGCGACTCTGGGGAAGGCAACTTTGAGTTTGACACCAAGCAAGGAAATACCATCTTCCAATCTATAGAGACTGCCATCAATCTCCACAGAGCCAGTTTGCCTCAAAAGCAGTTATCAAGTGGGGAGCGAGAACCTGGCCCATCTACACCTCGAGTGAAAGCTCCAGTAGATGATATCAGTATCTACACTATGGTCTCTGAAGGAGCAATCAAGGAGAGTCCCAAATCACAACAAAACCCCCAGCACTCCAGACTTGAAGCCCCAACAGAGAAGCTTCTCACTGGGGTTAAGAGTCTGACCCTGGACACCAGGCCTCCACCACGTAAAAGCCAGGTGAAGAACTTCAGAAGTTGTCCCTTGGCCAGCAGTGAAGATGAGATGTATTCCCGGGCTATGGCACCAGGTCCAGACCGTGGGAGTCCAGGGGAGAAGAGAGGCCAAAAAGACAGATGTTCCACCTGCTCCAACCCTGAGGACTCAGACTACTCTTTGCCATTTGACACCATTGCCAAGAATGTTATGGTAGATATTTTGGCAGCATCTAACCCACCACCCACTTTAGTAGAGGCCAGCTGTGAAAGTGAGAAGAAAGTCAATGTAGACAGCACAGAACCCCTTTATGACAGTATAGATGAAACTGCCATCAGAACGCGTTTCACACATGGACCAAAGAAACACTCTTACAAACATGTGGAGCACATCTATGATGAGCCAGAAGGTTGTGGTGTGGCCACAAGTGGTCCTCCATCACTCTATGATGAACCAGAGGAGGTCAAAGGTCATGCCTGGAAGATGCTAGGTACAGTAATGGATCCAAGTGGTCATGAGTATCCGTACAACGCTTGTGTCGATGACTATGCGGTTCCTAAACCTCCCAGGAGGGCCTTGCTGCCAGAACAGAAAGACAATGATGAAGATGACGGTTCACCATATGATAATATCATGGTGAAAGTAACGCAAAAGAATAACTAAGGACTGCTTCAAAATCTTTTATATCAGAATCGCAATGATTGGTGATGCTCAGTTGTGTTATGCATTACCACTACAGAGAACACTGAAAAGAAATGCGAATGAGCGACCGAGTTAGAGAATAAGTAAATAAATGAGTGAAAGAGTAAATGAATTAATGAGGAAGTGAATAAAAGAATGAATGAGTAAATTAATGGATAAATGAATGAGTGAATTAATAAAATATTTAACCAACAAATTAGCATAATGGATAATACTTATAAGAGTGCTTAAATGCCCTGTGATAGCGGTGATGTGCACCTAGAAAAAATCCACTGAATATAAATGGGACATGAAAAACTCCACTCCAAACATTAAAGCTCTGTGTGTCCTAATAGCAACCAAGCAGATCTACTATTACCTTCACTATCTACAAAGTCATGATTTATTTTATCAGCTTATAAATTCAGTAGTAATTTGTTTCAACATGGGACTTCAATAGCCCTTCTTCTTTTCCTTTTCTTGCCCTCATTTCAACAGGACTGTGTTGTGACTCAGGTAATTAAAGTCCTGCAGATCTCTCCCTGTATGGATGATGCCCATCACTTAATACTCTGCTTCTAATCGTGGAGCATGGAGTTCCGCAGTGTGTCGTGATGGTGTTATTCAGGGCAGACTCTAACTCTCCCTCTCACAGGCTTCCTATTTTGAGGAACACATGAATAATAATAACTTGACTTATGGAGGGAATCTGGGGCACTGTTAGGATGCTTCCGGGCTCCCTGCCTGCTACTGTTCATGAGTCCTACACAGACTTTACAGTTCACATCCATACAGTTGCTATATATATATATATATATATATATATATATATATATATATATATATATATATATATATATAAATGTGAATTGCAAAGTGAATTTCAGTTCACTTGTATTTCAATGTGTGGTACATGATATGACTCTTTTTTTTTTCTTTACTGTAAATTGCCTTTACCATATTTTAAAGGAATAGTTCACTCAAAAATGATCAATTACTCACCCTGTCTCCCATGGAACACAAAAGGATTTATTTATATCAAAATGTCCAAGCTGCTCTTTTCAATAAAATTACAGTGAAAGTGAATGGTGACCACATAAATAAATACAATTTAAATGTTTTCTGTCTTCCTCGCACAAGGCTATTATATGGCTTCAGAAAACTTGGAATATAATACTTTAGTCATATGGACTACTTGTATGATGCTTTTTGTCCTTTTTAGAGCTTGACAGCCCCTGGTCCCCATCCACTTCCATTGTATGGATAAGAGCAGCATGAACATTCTTCAAAACATATCGGTTTTTTTGTTTTACTGAAGAAAAACGACATGAGGGTGAATAAATGATTTCAGAATTTTAATTTTTGGAGTGAACTATCCCTTTAAATGCACTCAGCATATTGCGATCTCTGCAATTAGACTGGATAGCCTATAGACCAAAGCATACATGATGACCATTTAAAGTTATCTGCCATCATCAGACTGCAGAGAGGAGTGGACCAATGTGGCGTCAGTCTGCTTTTGGAGCACTTTATCACAGTTGTGCAACTCATCAACTTCAAGTATACTGGTGCAGACTTCAGACATCATACGGTGTATGCTGATGCACTTATTCCAGCTTTGGGAGTCTGGTATGAGATGAGAGCTTTGCAGAAATGCTGAAGAAGTTGAAAGCTCTGCTTAGATTAGACTCTATGGCCTAGTTCCTTGTTTTGTAAAATAGGTTGTTAAACACCGGGGGGCACTGTTTCTCCTCAATAGGGGAACAGTGTAATAACACTTTGCTGTTGGATTGATGGTATGCGTCTTTGTGCGAGAGTGTTAAGCTGCAGGGGTGTTGATTTTTTAAATAAAAAATAACATTTTCTCTTTTATTGCTGCACAGAAATCGAGTTGAAGTATTCAAAGGTAGGTTTCAAGTTATTAATGGAGAAAATAAACTGAAATGTGCTTGGTGTTGCCCCACTAAATAAATAAGAGCACTGCAAGCTTATTTTAGGTGGAGATTATGAACCTCATGCCAAGTTTTCTTTCATGCCTGCAATCATTATGAACTAGACTTGACACTAAGTCTAATCTGGAAGCTCTGCAAACAGACATAAGTGATGCAAACCTGCTTCTTCCTGCCATTATGGTCTATTTTTGTATTTTGTCTTTGGACATGTATGGGTGAATGCAGGTAAAGTGGGACACTTTCTGATAATTTGTCGTTGTTGTTTTTAATATATAAATTGGCTACACAAATGTCACCCATATTGGTTAAGAATGGACTTTAAAAGCATAGTTCACCCAAAAAATGTATTCCTCATGTTGTTCCAAACCCATATGCTACACAAAAGGAGATATTACACACAATTTTAGTCTCAGTCACCATTCAATTTTATTGTATGGAAAAAATATGCAATTAAAGTGAATGGTGACTGAGACTAAGAAGAAAGAAAGTAATACAGGTTTGGAACAAAATGAAGGTGAGTAAAAAAAATCACAGGATTTTCATTTTAGGGGGAACTATCATTTTAATGTTGATATTTTAGTGATGGAAGAATATATAATGTACATGATTGATTGTTCACCCAAAAAATTTAAATTTGGTCATCATTTATTCACTTTCTTCAGGGTTCAAAACCCGTATGACTTGATTACTTGCATGGAATACGAAAGTAGATGTTAGGCAGAATGTTAGATTTAGTCACCATTCACTTTCATTGCATCTTTTTGCCATACAATAAAAGTGAATAGTGACTGAGGTTAACATTCTGCCACAATCTCCTTTTGATTTCCAAGAAAGTCATTGGGGTTTGGAACAAAATGAGGATGATGATAACAGAATTGATTCAATTATTATTTAGGAGTGAATTATCCCTTTAAGCTTAAGTGTCACACTTTACTAGTTGTCCCACTTTACCTATTTTCACTCTAGAGTACAATTGCCCCAATTGTGCACACATCACTGACAAGAGTATGGAGAAAAAAACCAAAAAAAAAAAAAACCCCAAAAAACTAAATGTTACTAACGACACTTTTAGGCATATCTATTTCATACTAAATCACACAAGTGCTTGTAAAATCTACCACTTTTCTTTCTTTTTTATAAACCACATAAACCATGGAGGAAAAAAAAAACAAAAAACAGAATGATCAAATAAAAAATATACTGTATGTGAAGATAGGGTTGTGCTCCAGGGTGCATTCTTAAGTAGCAGAAGTAGCCATAGTATTTTAACAACTAACACAAAGGTTCAATCCCAGGAAACAGTGATGTAGCAATGACAGATGAGGCTCTGAATTTACAGTCCTGCTCAATCATTATGATGCCCTTGAGCAAAGCACTTCACCCCAGGTTATCCCATGGGCATTGTGTGCACAATTAGTGCACTGTAAGCCACTTTAGATGAAAAGCATCTGCTAAAATGGCAAATATCTATCCTGAATAATAAGCTGCAGTTGCATCTTCATACTATATGCAGACATGGTCAAACAGACTTAATCTCTTTTTTAAATGAAAGACTCTTGTTTTAATTATTTGTAATAGCATATTTATTACATGCATTGTTGAAGAGGGTTTTTGAGCAGCGTGCCACACAATGCTGATGACCCCACTTTAAACCAATTGTGTCTGATCAATAAATACATGAGGATGTGCAGCTTTCAGTGTCTTGAAGTGGTTAATTGGCTCCAGTGGGTCCAATTTACCAGTGGCACTTTCTAATGATAAGCAGCTATCTAATCGAATGGATTTAGCTTAACAGCCACTTCACATACAGGAGCAATGCCTTTTAAATTCCACTTCATCAACACTGATTACACTAATGAAAATATCAAAAAATTCCTATGCACATGGTGTGGTTGTCATGAGACTAGATGCATTCATTCATACTTGAGAGCTTATTTCGCAATCTGGTCTCATACAACCACATTACTATATCTGGCTTGTTGTACGTATTGTGGCACTTTCCTGGTAAAATATCATGATCACATGAGAAGTGGGCATTTTGTTTTCCGAGAGTTCCGGTACTCTAGTATAGGCCACATTATGCCGACTTACCGACAACCGGCATCTCCTATCAGACATTTTTGCATCATGTCCATTATTTACCTTCCCCTGTGTCAGACGTCAACAGCGTGGGAGACCCAGGTTCAGATCCCGCGTTGATACCAGGAAGAAATTCTATTCATATAATCAGTGATGAGCATGATTCGTGGGTTGCATTTTTCCACCTAACATTACATTTTTACTTCACTTATGGTTAGGTTTAAGTTTGGGGTTTGGGTTGAAGAGTACAGTTTATAAGATGTGCTAATGTGCATTCCTCTTCAGTGTATTACTGTACATCCTATACAGTAGAAAACAACTCGCTTTACAACTCGCTTTTGGTGCACCTCCGTGGACCTTTGACCATGAAAATGGAGCTCACACGTGCCCATATGCCCGACAACAGTTACCACTTTGGCCACTGGGGGCAGTGTTTTGCATTTTGGTAAGCACAGACCGATTTCAGCTAAAGAAAAGTCAACCTACGGTTTCCGATTTTACTGTGAGATCAGTCTGGAAATAAACACAAGAGGCGCTACAACAACAACACATTTTATTCCCTTTCACACAAATCATGAGTAAAACAGCAGATAATCAGTTCATAAACACTTAAGTTTCGCCCTGTTCCAAGCACAATGCTATCTTATGACATCAAAACACATATTTACATTACATAACCAACTACATTTACAATCTTGTTCGAGTGCAATCAAACTGATAGAGTGTTGAGCTTATGATACAAAGGACTGGGGCACGAGTCCTGAAGAGCACGTGAGCTGAAAGTCATAGAACCACAAAATGACGTGGTTGCTTCAGCAAATTGCGTTTTTCATTTCACATTTGCTTTTTATGACAATATCGGTTAGGTTTACGGTAGGGAGGTCAGTTTTATTGTTTTAAAACTTGCATTGGAGCATTAACCTTAAAAACGTTTTCTGTTTGGGAGAAAATTTAAATCGCTTTTAGCACAACTAAATTCTCCTTGGAACTGCTGTGGTACGTGTAAGGAACCACATAATATCATTCTGCCAAAAATGTCGCCACATTCACATAATTTTCCTAAGATATTTCTTTTTCGTGAGCGAAGGGGTGAATCAATTATTTTTTTAGATATTTCAATCTGACTCAGATTCCGATTTGTGCAGTGACATCAGAAAATGAAAATAATTTATTTTCCAACACCCTGTCAGAGGAATGCTGTGCTGACAGCTTAATATATGGCATTTAAAGCCATTTCACCAAAAGCACTCTACCCTCTGCATGGTGCGTCAAACAGGGTGTCAGCAAAGTAAGGGGATACTGTCACTTGAAAGACGTATCAGAAAACATTAGCATATTTTTTAAAGTGTAGAAAGTAATAGAAAGAGTGATAGAAATTCACACCTTCTGATATGATTCAGGAATTTAATATATTCTTTTATTTCATCAAATGAACATGATCTATGCAGTCTTGCAGTACTTGACTCACAGTGAAGAAATACAGAGATCTAAGTGAATAATAGATTGAAACTGGATCAAAACCAACAGTAGGGAATCTTGCTCTGTGCAATCTTTAAAATGATGTATGCTGATTAAACAAGCTACATGTACACATAACATTCCGCCACTTGATTAACTCAGTTGGGCTGATGTTACTGAAAAAAAAAAGAAAGAAAAAAATCAGTGTTTACAGAGTCTAATTGTTAGGTCACAGAAAGGGAGCATCCTGTCCTCATGCAATTGCTCTCATCAGAAACAACTGTAATTAAACTACATCTAAGTCCAAATAAACATATGAGTAAGAGTTTATCAGACCTGCTTGTCTGATTAACTGCTGTGTGGAGGTGAGTACAGCAGATAAACACTGAAAGCACACAGATCTGGAGCCTAATGTATAAACGATGCTTACACACAAAGTGGATATCGAAATGTGTATATGACATTTTTCATGCACACATTGGTATTTATGTAAACTCGGTGTAAAGATGTGTATACCATGCACTCAATCTGGGCTATGTGTACGCACGCACACTTACTGGTGGGAGCAAATTTGGCGATGTTGATGGGCAAGCAACGAACTAAAATGAATGCAGCAAAACTCATAAAACACAATTTATGCAATTCTATAAATCCACCTCCATGTATGGATTGAAACATTCAGATAAAATGTAATCATGATCCATGTGTAAAAATCTTATATTGTTTTATGTGACTAATTAAATTAAAATATTAACTGTAAAATATAATATTGGTAATGTTTTGGGAGACTTTTTCCATTGTATTCTATGAAGGCAGTGTATTTTTATTGACCACAAGTTTTTTTGTGATTCCTGGAAGCAATGTAGAATCATGTTTTGAATAGCATAAATCAAGTTCTGAGTTTAAAGAAAAGCATTTTCACTCAAGTAAACATCAATCAGGGATACTTGAAAATGACTAATGTGAGCGGCAGCCTGGCAAGACAGGCAGTATAATGACAGTCACTGCCGAACACGTTTGGTAGTCGAACGGACCATTGGTCTGTGGAAATGTCAGTAGTCAGCTGTTTGTAGGTCTGATCAGATGGCAGAGTACTGTACAGACACACAAAGATGTGCTGTAGTGCAATGGCATGTTCAGCAATGCACAACATTGCACAGAAAAATAGGTTGCCTTTCCCCCTTAACCCCAACCAGATCACTAGATCTGTTTCTATTGAGGATACACTACCTTGAGGTGAAAACATTTAAATGAGGGTTGTCAATTGTAGGTGCTACTGGTTGTTTAGATCAGTGTTACTATCAGAAATAATTAATAAATATTTCTTTAGTTATTAATTAATATTTAAATTAAATAATAGAATCCAACTCATTAAAGCCTCACATGGGGCACCATTAATGTTGTGCGCTACATTCAGGAGCGGGTTTGGTTATTAGCAATAATAAAATCTACAGAATATTAATTATTAAAGATAATCATTAATTATTAAAATCAATGAAACATTGATTAAAATTAACACTAGCTTATTGATCCTTCAAATTCAACAATCATCAAAGATAATGATCAATTATCAAAAATTAATAGAATATTAATAAGGATTAATATCACCAGTGCACCACCCTGGAATCAGGGACTAATAACCAGACAGTATAACAGTCTCAATATTAGATTGTTCTCTTAGGAAAATCAACGTCCGGAGAACATCGACCTTCAACAAGAAACAATGAAGGCTTGAAACTGAGCACTGACATCCCCTGCCAGCCTTTGACACAGGTGTATGTAAAACAAGCCAAAACACTTCTCTTTGAAATATAACAAAGTTTATTGATGCAGTAATATCAATTAATAATCAATACAATGCAGTCAATAAACTCCCGACTTACAACTACAAACTAAACAGTGACATGATTAGATATGGTTACCAAAATTAGCTTATAACACATGAGAGGAAGATATGTGTGTGTGTGTGTGTGTGTGTTTGTGTGTGTTTGTGTGAATGGGTGTGTGTATGTAAGGAGTGACGCGAACAAAATGGCGGACGTGACTCTTGTGGAGAGTACGTCACGTGAGATTTCTGGCCAGAGAATATGTATTTAAGAAGCCGGTTAATGGCGTCTGCCCATTAATCGCTGGTACGATAACTTAGGGACAAAGCTGAGCTTTATCACTAAGTTATCTACTAGCCAAAAGTGTGTGGGAATGTTTGTGAGGGGTCGCGTGTGTGTGTGGTTAGTACGAGAGAGAGAGAGAGAGAGAGAGTGAGAGAGAGAGAGAATAAAGTGGCGGCACCAAAGCCGGTTTCGTGATCGTGGGAGAGAAAGCGGAAACACACAACAGTCCAACGTGGTTGGACTACAACACAGCAAATATCTAATTCATGATAACAGTACATTACAGTAATATCTTAAGTATTATTAGCAGCAATGAGCGGACTCGGCGGCCCGTAAACTGTACAAATAATAATCTTGATACACAAGAATAACACACTATAATATTCTATCTCTGCCCAGACGTAAACCTCTTACTTGAATCACGTGAGGACGCAGGTAGAATGTGTGTTCATCCATCGTTTGACTCCGACTCCTTTCCTCGAGGCTCGGGTGATGACGGGAGGCTGTTTCCTCGTTCTGTCAGCAGGCGGTACAGCTGCTGATTCTCGGCGGGCTGGCGGAGAAATCAGCGACGTCAACTTGGTTGAAGAGGGAAGAGAAATCTTCTTTCTTCACTTCTGCAGGCAAATGGATGAAGATGCGGACTGCTCAGCGGTCTCCTTCGGATCCGTTAGAGTGTTCGGTGGAACACAGAGTAATATCAACTCATCCAGCGAGATGGAGATAGTATGGCCATAGTTTCAAGTCGTATGTTTCTTCCTTGTGCCACGAGGCTACACCTGAGAACAGCGATGAGCTGCGTCTACACACAGCAAACAAAGTTGCTGGAAGCAATGCCCAGATGGATCTCAGAGGTATTTCTACTCCCGATGACATCATGGTTGAGGGGCGTTCTGTCGTGTGCCTTATCCAATAGGATCCGATAGCAAGGCTTCATGAGATTTGTAGTCTGTTTTGGACTCCCTTTGTTTGATTTTGGCGTGGTTTTTATCAGTAAGATTTATGACTTTGTGTGTGGGCCTCATTCGGGCTTTACGATTGTGAGCAGGCCTGCCTTTGTCTTATATCTGAATACATGAGGCCCAACACAATTTAGTGTGTTAATTTAGTTTGATTAATAATATAAAAAATAGTGTGTTCAAAAGTTTTCGCAATTAATCCTGCTTCCAAGCTGTATGAATGTTTTCTAATACCAAAGGAGCAATTCAAGCTTGAAATACCACCTTTATATTTTTGCAAATCTCAGTCAACAGGAGGCTGTCAGCGCAGCTTCAGCTGTACACGCAATAAACAACACTTACCGAAAGCAGAGGTGCAAAATAAGTCTTACTATAGCAGTATGCATTCTTTTGTTCAAATACAGCTGGTCAGAGCAGCTGGATGGATCGGGAAACGTTTTTCAAAGTTTCACTCTACATTTATCTTGACACTGCATCCGGAAGATCCAACGTTTATGCACGAGACACTGAAAAAAGGTAAAACGCGACACAACCACAGCAAGATGCTCCAAAAGTGTCCATCTGACGCATGTGTAAATAGACCAACAAAAATAGCGCAGGCGGAAATGAAAAACTCGTCCTTTGAAAACAGCTTTATAGTCTACTTCTCAGAATCAGAATCAGCTTTATTGCCGAGTATGCTTACACCAAGGAATTTGTCTTGATGACAGGAGCTTCCAGTGTACAACAATACAAAAACAATACAAAAACAGCAGCAAGACATAGATAATAATAAAAAATAAAAAAATAGTTATACACATACGTACATACACATACGTAGTGCAATCTAATACAAATCTGTTATCTGTTATGTACAGTGCAAATACTAATCTGTTATGTACAGTGCAAATGTTTTTTTTTTTTTTTTTTCTTTTTTTTTCAGAGGAATGAAATGGCAGAAGAGGTTGGATGTGTTGGATAAATATAAAAAAAGACTAAGCTGTGTATTGCACACAGTTATTGCTCAATGGGGCAATTTAACTGTTGATGAGATGGATAGCCTGAGGGAAAAAACTGTTCCTGTGCCTGATGGTTCTGGTGCTCAGAGCTCTGAAGCACTGGCCAGAAGGCAACAGTTCAAAAAGGTAGTGGGCAGGGTGAGTGGGGTCCAGAGTGATTTTTCCAGCCTTTTTCCTCACTCTGGAAGTGTATAGTTCTTGAAGGGGGGGCAGGGGGCAACCAATAATCCTCTCAGCAGTCCAAACTGTCCTTTGTAGTCTTCTGATGTCTGATTTCATAGCTGAACCAAACCAGACAGTTATTGAAGTGCAGAGGACAGACTCAATGACCGCTGAGTAGAACTGTATCAGCAGCGCCTGTGGCAGGTTGAAGGTACTTCAGGTACTTCAGACAGATTGACAAACTTGACTGCATAATAGATTATTGTGGACTATAGGTCAGTGATAGGTTTATGGTTTGTAAATAAAACAAACAATATTTTGACATCTAAAGTCAGCTTTTGTCTAATCAATGCTTAACCTGTCTGCCACAATAATGCATTTAAAATATCTGAATTTATATTTATTAAAGGTGCACTCAGTAACTTTTGTCTTTGTGTCATCTTGGACTTACACTGACACCTAGCGGCTTGGATGTAGCATTATTTAAAATCAATAGTTTTCAGTTTCAGATGCCATTGTAGAAATTTAGTATTCACAGTCAGCCATGATTACTTTAATTAGTGAGTGAAAGTGTCAAATAACAGTATGGTTACTGAGATTAAGCGAGTCCTATTCGGCTGGTCATGTGATTCTAACATGGCAGCCCCCATGTGCGGACCCTCTCCATGTAGAATAAAACAGCTTTTATAAGGTTACTGATATGACTGGAGTCTTCATTTTAATGTGAGTGGTCATGATTTCCTAAATATATTGCAAAATTACAATTCATGTCTTTAGGAGTTAAACTTTTTTTTTTTTTTAATGAGGAACAAATTACTTTTAAATAAATTAAAAAAATTTGTAAATAAATTATATTTATAATTGTATATTATATGTAGGCCTATTTATTGAATGATATATACAGTATTACTGTATATTCGGGGGGTCTCTCAGCAAAAAATGTTATATGCGATTAACAGTGATGAATTAGATTCATTATGTAATTAATTCGATCAAATTTTTTATCAATTGACAGCTCTGAAATCTAAATTGCATCTGTGCAAAATACATCATATTATGAAGATTATCAATGCATGAATCAAACTATCTTGGAAGGCCGACAATTTCTGTCATGATTTTCACCATAATTTTTTATACTAATTATATTGCTGATTGTGGGTAAATCACATAGAACAGTGAAAACGCTCACAGTAACATTCATTTTTCAATATTACCCACATGTAAATACAGTCTCTCATGAGTAACCAGTGTTCCAATGTCTTCGTTCCTATTGCCAGTCACTACATCATGCCACTGCTCATTTGCATAAAGTTAAACTTCTCTCACCTTTGTCATATTAGTAGACACACTCATATCACATCTTTAGGAGAGGTAGGGTTAAAGAGGGGACCCTTCATTAAGAAACTGTAAATCCTAGAACTTACACAAAACGCCAACAATTATTGCTCACTTGTATTTGACACATACACACTGACACATGCACACAAGTACACACATTAATACTAATACATTAATACTAACTTCTATAGCCAAAGGCATTGTGAGAGATCAACACTGAGTGCCACTGGAAGAAAGACATTGTGCATAGAGCAATGGCTGCAATTCAGAACCCACACAGCATGAGGGCATTTATCCCCATTTTTCAGCCCACCCTCCCCCTCTCCCCCTCCCCCTAAGTCTCTTCCGGCTAGAGCAAGCATGGGAGGAATGTGCTAGAATGGTCTGCAGACACCATAATGCATCTATTACCTCACTGTAGTTACAGCACAGTCAGACAACCAGTTCTGCACTCACAACAACACAACTATCCCTGCAACACTGCTGTTTGCATAAAGCCCCCTGTGTAATAGTATCAAGCTGTTTTTACCAACTGCTTGAATTGAAATTACAAAGATAAAGAGGCGTATTCACTAAACAGTTGTGCCACTGTTTTGCATTGCTTTTCAGCGCAAAAACCTGCTTCTTATTTAAATTAAACAAGCTACATGTATTAATTCTGTATTTATTCATTTATTCTGTATTTAAATTAAGTGATTGTCATTCTTTACACAGAAAACAGCACAATTCTATGTTAAGTATGCTTATAATCAACCCGGTCTCAACCTGGTCAAGTCATAATAATATGCCAAAGATGCCGAAATCTTAAGAAATATTATGCCTTTTTTTCCTTTGAGAAATTTAAACAAACTATCGAACTATGTTATTAAAATTTTTTACTCCTAACACAAACCTAAATTTAACCTTAAAATCTAAACCCTAACAATATTTTTTTAGAAAAATGTCAGGGTTTTGAATAAGACAAGTTAAGCGTGTAACAGATTATTCATATGCATTAATACGTCATTATTGCATTAATAAATATATTAAATGAGTAACCAAATTTGTTTTCAGATGTTTCCTTTCTTAAAATAAAGTGTTGAATAGGAGAAAATTTGATGGCTGTATTGTATCGATTTTAAATTCTGTTTGTTGATTTATTGTTATGAGAATAAAAGTCGTAGCCTACCTTTTCGTACAAGCCAATTCGTACAGTTTCACAATTTCGCAATTTCACCATCTTGTATGAGTTGTTACAAGTTATCAAAAGACTATTTGCTTATAATAGCTTTTATTTTTGTCTTGTTTATAATAAATTTTTATGGTGAAAGACTGGACAAAAAAGTTTCTAAACTAAAAAATAAATCCAGACCCACAATGCCAACACACTTTCTGCATTTTTAAGAGCCGACCCAGGTGCCTCGATTGCAATTGTTGAGTGATGTTGTACAGTCCCATTAAAGTGTCTGAGTTTGCGGGAATCTGTTGCATCCTCCACAATCTAGCTCACAGATTTGACCGGCAAGATCTGGAACTAGCCATGCAAATTCCATTCAGCACTAAATTTTAGGGTGCGTTTGCAGTGTTACCTGATTTGCATAATTCCTTTAGTGAATCAGGGGTAAAACAATGCAAACAGCATGTGCAAAAACACACACTATAGCATTTAATTCTATGGGAATTAACCTCTAAAGAGACAAATACTCAAACTGAGATATTCAAGCAAAGATGTTAGCATGAAAAGATGGTTGAAAAAAAAAAGAAGGTGGATTTGGCAACAGAGCTGTTAAGATGCCACATCTCACTTCCTTTCATCTGACACCCTCTGGGAAATGATAAAAGTGAGATAGAGAGGGAAATGGAAGGGATAGGGGAAAATACAGGTATTTCCCACCTCCCCCCATGCTGAGGCTCGTCATCATAAACATAAAACAGGTGTCAGCTCACACCTGTTGCCTGTGTGCAGTCTGCTCCCACAGCCAAACCCTACCAGCACCGGAATGCCAAATTGATTAGTATTTTACGCTTTCTGACCAACCACAGGAGATTTAGCATTCTGCACAGTATCTCAGTGAAGCCTTATGGGATGCATGCGATGGAAGATCTCAAGACTGCAGTGATAGTTACTGGGCAGAGTGGATGATAATATTGAAGTGTTCAGTAGACCTGTACAGACAAATTATATTGCAGTTAAACGTATAGTTTACAAAAAGTAAACATTTTCATAATTTACTCACTCTCATGTCATTCCAGTTTGGCTCTTTATTAAATGGAACACCAAAGGATACATTTAGCTGCAATTTCCAGTGAAAATAGATGGAGACCCATGGCTTCAAGCTCCTTAAAGGACTAAAAAACATCATAAAGGCATTCCATAATCTACTTAAGTCTTCTGAAGCCATATCTTTGTGTGTGAAACAGCCTGAAATTTAAGTGTTATTGACTGCTGATCTTGCCTTGAAAATCTGACAGAAAAGCCATGTTTACTATATTCACTTACATTACATGGAAAAGATCACCTCATTCACATTTTTAAAGGTGAAGCCATTACAAACTAAAGGTTTGCCTAGCACCTTCAAACAGAACTACAAAAATAGTGACTGTTTTCAGAGAGTTTTCATGAATTTCCCATCTTCCATTTATCAAACAAATGGATAGTCCCACCCCGAAATCACACCATTAATTGAGCCACTGTTGCTGTGCCAGGCTGGTGTGCGTTTCCCAAAAGCATTGTTAGTCAACTATGGTCGCAAGTTCCATCGTTAGCAACATAGTTCAACGGTTTGGTGTTTCCAACAGACATTTGCAAACAGCATCACAAATTTGTGTGGCTGTTGGAACTACAGCTCTTCACCTGTGGTTAGAATCATAGTTCCTTGTTAGCTTGCTGTGTGGACATCATTTTACTTTGCTGAGGCTTCCATATATATCTTTCACTCTATTAAGACTTTGACCACATTTACATGCACTTAAGAAAACTGCTTTAAAGAAAGCACATTAACACACACGGTTTCTGTCAAAGAACACATCTTATGTGTCCATGTTAATGTAAAAGTGAAGTTCTTATATGTTTTTGAAGAGTGCTCAAATGCATCGGGGAACCCAAAAGTCTGATGTAGAGGGAAACCCCACTATTGCAGCGCAATAAATGTCACATTACATGCTGCTCACAGCTTTCGTGACTTCAACAGTTTTCACATATTAAATAGTGTGGTGATGGGGGCGTGTTCGTGTGTCTGTGGGAGAGAGGGAATGGTGTGGCTCGTCAAGCTGGTTGACATGATTTCTAACAGCTGTTTATTGTTACAGTGATAGCGGGGAGAGACCTTAAAGGCAGCCAAAACACACCAGAGAGGCAGAGAGAACGACACCAAAGTGCAGTGACTGTCATGCCTTATTGTGAGTTTTATTATTATTATTGTGAAGTTGAAGTGTTCAAGAAGTTTATTAAGAGTTCCCTATCTGTCACTCACTCGACATTGTGTCGATGTAATGACACTAGGGGTCGCTCTTGGGAGCCCCAAACACCTCTGATCTTTGAGGGAATCTCCCATCAGGGAATGGAGGCTACAACAGTAACCAAGATGTTTTGTTGCATTGAACTGACAAATATGAAAGCCCTGAGAAGGCTGCACTCAAATTAACTGAAGGCAGAGAATAAAAGCCTACCTGAAGTGTGTCACTGCTCCCTGTCTCCTCCTTCCATACCCGAACCTTTAAAGAGTGTTACAAACAGCTTTCTGGTGTATGTGTAAATGAGCTATTACGATTTGATATCCAAAAAAGGTATTACTCAACCCCCTGCATAACGTCATTAACGACAGCTTTATATTGTTAAACCAATATAGTTTGAACAATAAACTTGTGACATAGTTACTACAGTTCTCTATCTGTCACTCACTCAACGTTGTGTCGATGTAGTGACACTAGGGGTCACTCTTGGGAGCCCGAGACACCTCTGGTCTTTGAAAAAAGGCCAATGAAAATTGGCGAGTGGTATTTGCATGCCACACCCCCAGACATATGGGTATAAAAGGAGCTGGTATGCAACCACTCATTCGATTCCCCAGTCACAGGCTGATGCAGAGATGACAACATGCTTTCCCGGGCAGCCACGAGTGTCGGCTAGAGTGGAACCCTCAGCTCTTCCCTGAACCCTCGCGGCTCAATGATTTGTTCCTGGGCTCGCGGCGCCGCTCAAAGCCACGCCCCGCCCCCATTCCTTTCTTCCCGGAAGTGCATGAAGAGCTGACAAGGTCATGGGAGGCACTTTTTACTGCCCGGTCCCGATCTTTTCAGCTTCACCGCCCTCACTACCCTCAATGGTGGGGCGGCCAAGGGCTATTTGGCAATCCCCCAGTGGATAAAGGCACTCGCGTTGCACCTATGCCCGCCGCCACCTGGTGCGGGTGCCCAAAGCCCCGTCCAAGGCCTGTAGATTTACGTCGTCTCTGACGGCCAAGGCCTACGGTGCCACTGGACAAGCCGCCTCTGTCCTGCACGCCATGGCTCTCCTGCAAGTACACCAAGGCAGTACTCAAGAGTTCAGCAAGAGCGGTTTCCTTGTTCCCTGGGTTACGTATCCTGTGTGCACGGCCGTCACCATGACCACCGTTCACCACTCTATTTGGCAGGTTTGGCGCTCCAGCAGCGGTCTCCCGCCCCTGAGTGCCCAGCTGTGGCACAAATCCGCCCCCGATGTGACAGTCTCCATGGGTCACGAGGACAGGCCTCTTCCTCCCCCGTCCCAGGCTGTTCCGGGGGTGGTCACAAGGAGCCAGGTAAGTGCTTCGATGTCTCTAGACTCAGCACAGCTACGACATAGTGTGGCACCTCGAGCTCTGCCCCGCCGTGAGGCCCCACCTGCCGGTACATCCAATGACGTTGTCCCTTTGGTCCCCCTTGCGCGGAACTTGGATGCGTGGCTTGTGCTTTCCAATCCGTCGTGATGGCTAGTCCGGACCGTCCGACTCGGCTACGCAATTCAGTTTGCCAGGCGTCCACCCAGGTTCAGCGGTGTCCACTTCACCTTGGTGAAGGACGAAACGCAGCTACCTTGCGCGTGGAGATCGCTACCCTCCTACAGAAAGGGCGTGATAGAACCTGTCCCTCCGGCCGAGATGAAGAAGGGGTTTTACAGCCCCTACTTCATCATACTGAAAAAAGTTGGGTTGCGGCCAATCTTGGACCTGCGAGTACTGAACCGGGCTTTACACAGACTCCCGTTCAAGATGCGGACGCTAAAACACATTCTGGCGAGTATCCGGCATCAAGATTGGTTCGCGGCGGTAGACCTGAAGGACACGTACTTCCACGTCTCGATCCTTCCTCGTCATAGACCCTTCATGCGGTTTACATTTGAGGGTCAGGCGTATCAGTACAAGGTCCTCCCTTTCGGCCTCTCCCTGTCTCCTTGCATCTTCACGAAGGTCGCAGAGGCAGCCCTCGCCCTGCTAAGGGAGGTGGGCATTCGCATTCTCAACTATCTCGATGACTGGCTAATCTTAGCTCACTCTTGGGACATGTTGTGCACACACAGGGACTTGGTGCTCTCACACCTCAGCCGACTAGGGCTTCGGGTCAACTGGGAAAAGAGCAAGCTCCTCCCGGTTCAGAGCATCTCTTTTCTCGGTTTGGAGTTGGACTCAGTCTCTTTGACAGTGCGCCTCACGAACGAGCGCGCCCAGTCGTTGTTGGCCTGTTTGAAGGCGTTCAAACAGAAAACAGCGGTTCCACTGAAACTTTTCAGAGGCTCCTGGGGCATATGGCATCCTCAGCAGTGGCCACCCTGCTCGGGTTGATGCATATGAGACCGCTTCAGCACTGGCTTCAGACTCGAGTCCCGAGACGGGCATGGCGCCACGGGACACATCACGTGGTCATCACGCCGGTCTGTCACCGTCTTTTCAGCCCTTGGACCGACCTCTCATTTCTACGGGCAGGTGTTCCCTAGAACTGGTCTCCAGGCGCGTTGTGGTCATGACAGACGCCTCCAAAACAGGCTGGGGCGCTGTTTGCAACGGGCACGCAGCCGCCGGCTTGTGAATGGGCCCACGACTGCATTGGCACATCAACTGCCTCGAGTTGTTGGCAATTCTGCTAGCCCTGCGGAGGTTTCGGCCGTTGATCCAGGGCAAGCACGTGTTAGTTCAGACAGACAACATGGCAACGGTAGCATATGTCAACCGCCAAGGTGGTCTGCGCTCTCGTTGTATGTCACAACTCACCCGCCGTCTCCTCCTCTGGAGTCAGCAGCACTTCAAGTTGCTGCGAGCCACTCACATCCCGGCCAACCTCAACACTACAGTGGATGCGCTGTCATTACATGTTACCCTCAGGGGAGAGTGGAGTCTCCACCCTCAGGTGGTCCAGCTGATTTGGAGTCGATTCGGACAGGCACAGGTGCACCTCTGGTACACCCTGACCGAGGCCCCCCTCCGCATAAACGCGCTAGCACACAGCTGGTCCCCTACAGTACAAATGGATTACTTATATCAAAAATCAAATAGCACCTATAATGTGAAGAAAAAAATGCCTTATTACAAATCATTTGCCATTTATTTGTGAAACTGAAACATTAACCCATGCTAAACAAATGGAGAGTTAAATCTATGATTACAATATATCGGCATCGAAATTCAAGACAATCCCCAGGCTTTAGCTCTTTATGTGCAGCCAGACCTCGTCTTGCCTACAGTGAACCCAGGCCTCAAGCACACTAGCCAGAGACATATCCACCATGACAGCTAACTGATAACCTTGGTCTGTTTCACTCATGGCCTTTGGCAAAACTCTTGAGCACAGAGCTTAGTCCCAGTCTTGTTTGTTGGACCAGGCCAGATCTTTATCACTGACTTGTTATCCTTCTTCAACAAATGACAGAGGGGAAGAGTGCTGCTTCCTCATCCCTGTTTACTGAGAATAATTGAGCGCTGGCCTTTTCCTGGTCTTTTCCAGCAGATAGCTGCCCTCAAAAGAAAGCAGACTGGAAATGAAATGATAACATCCATCTGTACCTGAGGAAGAGAGGAGCTGGGAGGTGAGGAAAAAATGAAGAGGGGAGACAGTGAAAGAGGAGGAAAGTGTAAATTTGAGCTAGAAATTAGGGATTTTGGGGAGTGGAAAAGAAATCTATTAATCCTTTGATATTGATATCTCAATTGTTTCTCCTAGACTATGAGATTACTTGGAGAGCTAGTGAAGAATACGTCTTCTGATTTTTCTCCTGGAAAGCAGACATTCTCTCGTGTCTCCTCAAGGTTTAAGATTTGCCAAGATACCAAAGTCTGCAATCAAAAGTCAGAGTTTTGAGTAAGAACTCAAACATTTCTTATCAAATTCTTATTAAAAAAAAAAAGTCCAAGTTATCTGGGCTCCCTGCAAAAAAAAAAAACCAACTTAAGCCAGCTTAAAGTGCTGAAATTTTATGAGACAAAAATAGCTTTCAAAAATATATTGAGCTACATGTAACACATAAGCTACACATGCATTTTCTCTGGCATTTACTGAGTCTAAATGGACTATAGTTTACTTCCACATTGCTTCTTCATCAAATAGCGATGTCAAATGTAAATCATGTCACTCAAACACTCATCATCAATCACTCAAACAATAGGGTTACCTTGAGTTACAAATAGCATGTATAATATGTTTACACACATATAGGATACTGATAATTCACCATCGTCACACAGAAAATTAATATGATATAGTAGTCATTTTTTTTATATTGTTGTCTAAACTTATATTCTGTAGAGATGCAAAAATATTATTTATGGAAGCGCAAATATATATTGCGATCTTATTATATCTCAGATCACTAACAACCCTATATACTTTTGGTAATCAAGCAATTAGAAAAAATATACACTGGTGGCCAGAAGTTTGGAATAGTGTACAGATTTTGCTCTTATGGAAAGAAATTGGTACTTTTATTCACCAAAGTGAATAAACTTTTCAACTGATCACAATGTATAGTCAGGACATTAATAACCTGAAAAATTACTGTTACAATTTGAAAAAAATTTCAGCACTTTTTAAACTTCTTCAAAGGGTTCTCATAAAAAAATCCTCCACGTGCAGCAATGACAGCTTTGCAGATCCTTGGCATTCTAGTTGTCAGTTTGTCCAGATACTCAGGTGACATTTCACCCCACACTTCCTGTAGCACTTGCCATAGATATGGCTGTCTTGTCGGGCACTTCTCACACACCTTACAGTCTAGCTGATCCCACAAAAGCTCAATGGGGTGAAGATCCATAACACTCTTTTCCAATTATCTGTTGTCCAATGTCTGTGTTTCTTTTCCCACTCTAACCTTTTCTTTTTGTTTTTTCTGTTTCAAAAGTGGCTTTTTCTTTGCAATTCTTCCCATAAGGCCTGCATCCCTGAGTCTTTTCTTTACTGTTGTACATGAAACTGGTGTTGAGCAGGAATAATTCAATGAAGCTGTCAGCTGAGGACATGTGAGGTGTCTATTTCTCAAACTAGATACTCTGATGTACTTATCCTCTTGATTAGTTGTACATCTGACCTTACACATCTCTTTCTGTCCTTGTTAGAGCCAGCTGTCCTTTATCTTTGAAGACTGTAGTGTACACCTTTGTATGAAATTTTTGGCAATTTAAGCACTGTATAGCCTTCATTCCTCAAAACAATGATTGACTGATGAGTTTCTAGAGAAAGCTGTTTCTTTTTTGCCATTTTTGGCCTAATATTGACCTTAAGACATGTGGCAACTCAAAAACAAACACAAAGACAATGTTAAGCTTCATTTAACGATCCAAATAGCTTTCAACTGTGTTTGATATAATGGCAAGTGATTTTCTAGTACCAAATTAGCAATTTAGCAATTTAGCATGATTACTCAAGGATAAGGTTGGAGTGATGGCTGCTGGAAATGGGGCCTGTCTAGATCTGATCAAAAATTACTTTTTTTCAAATAGTGATGGTGCTGTTTTTTACATCAGTAATGCCTTGACTATACTTTGTGATCAGCTGAATGCCACTTTGGTGAATTAAAGTACCAATTTCCTTCCGAAACAGCACAATCTGTACATTATTCCAAACTTTTGGCCGCCAGTGTATATTATTGAAATATATTATTGAAGAACAACCTCTGAGCAAAACAATCTTCTGGGGTGGGAGGAAAACATGGTTGAGGAAGGGAGAGAAACAAAAAGAGAGTGGGTTGAAGATTTGTAAGAGTGGCTTTCAGAAAAGCTACCAAATGGGGATGCTGTCATTCGGAAAGGAGATAATTTGCAAGAAAAACAGAAGGAACATAAGTTGAGAGCTCTGGAGTGCATGTACAGGTCTTGGAATGAATTGCGTCAGCCTAACTCACACGAAACTGATGATTTTCATCCATCATCCACATTTACATACATATCCCTAATCAATAATGAATATTAGCACCATTAGATCCTCATTTCAGTCCCCACATCAGAAAACCATTCTAACTGCTGCCGCAACTGTTAACGTGAATGTTCCTCCTGCTCTCCTCCAGCAACCTCACATACATTTGCCATTGAATGGAGCGTGAG